>NC_045431.1:101554487-101856987 GCF_902635505.1 Sarcophilus harrisii
ATATGTATAGAAGAATTGCCCATGTTTAACATATATTGGATTACTTGCTGTCTAGGGCATGGGGAGAAGGTAGGAAGGAATAAACTTTGAGCATAAATTTCTCAAGAGTGAATGTTAAAAATAATCTATAGATATGTTTTGAAAATAAAAAGCTTTAATTAAAAAAAAACAAGATTATGTCATAATTGTGATGGACTTGACTCTTTTCAACAATGAGGTAATTCAAAGCAGTTTCAATAGACTTGTGATGCAAGGTGCCATCTGCATCCAGAGAAAGAATTACTGAGAATGAATGCAAAACAGAGAATAATATTTTCACTTTTTTGCGTTGTTTGTTTGTTAGGTTTTTGTTCCCTTCTCATGTTTTTGCTCCCCTTTTGATCTGATTTTTCTTGCACAGCCTGATGAATATGTAAATATGTTTAGAAGGATTGCACATTTTTACTTAAAAAAAATATTTTCAACTTATTCTGAAAATGGTTGAAATTTCTTGTCACAGCTGTTTGTTCATCCAAAATTTCTTCAATTTCAACCATGCTTGTATAAAGGGTGAGTGAATTTCAGATTAATTTGGAGTATGGTAATATCATATCTTTCATGTCATGAATAAATCCATCAATGTGCCCATTTTGTCCACTTAAAATTAAATAAAAATATCATCTTCTCATGTAAGTATGTAAATGATTTGGCTCTATTGATTGCTTTATATTTTCTTTTTTCCTTTGTGCATTTTTATGTTTCTTTCAGTCTTAATGCTGGACATCACTTTTTTAGTTTAATTCTTGTCTTCTTCTTATGAAACTTTAAAATCTTTCTTTGTTATTGAATAACCATTTTTCTCCTTGATATATTGTGTTTAATTTGGTGGGTGTCATTCTTGATTGTATTTTTATCCTTCTGTAATATCATATTCCATAACCCCAAAACTTTTAATGTTTCAGCTGCCAAATTCTATATAATTTTGACTGTGGTTTCTTAATGTTTAAATTGTTTCTTTCTGGCCGCTTTGTGGCCTGATAGTTCTGAAATTTGGCTATAATATTCCTTGGAGTTTTGTTTTGAATTTTTTTTTTCCTGAAGTGATCAGTAGACTCTTTTAATGTCTATTTTATGCTCTGTTTTCAGGACTTAAAGGCAGTTTTCCTTGATATTTCTTGAAATGTACTGTTCAGGTCCTTTTATGATTATGTCTTATAGGCAGCCTAGTAATTCTCATCTTGTCTCTCTTGGATTTATTTGTCAGGTCATTTGTTTTTCCCATGAAATATTTTACATTTTCTTTGATCTTTTTTCTTTCTTTCTTTCTTTTTTTTTAATTTTCTTGATTGATTCTTGATATCAAATAGTGACTGTCATTAGCTTCCATTTGCAAAATTTTAACTTTTAAGGTATTGTTTTTCTCAATTGTTTTTTGTACTTCCTTTTCCATTTGGCCAGTTGTAATCTCTAAGGAGTTATTTTTCTTCAATGGATCTTAGCATCTCCTTATTTGGCCAGCTCTTAAAGCAGTTATCTTTTTTCATACTGTTGACTCTTTTATCATCATTCTCCGGCATTACTCTCATTTCTTTTCTCAATTTTTTCTACCTGTTTTATATGGTATCTGTACTCCTTTTTGAAATCTTTCATGAGTTCCTTCTGGTCTTGAGACCACTTCCCCTTTTTCTTTGGAGTTTTGCCAATAAGTATTTTCGCACTGTTGCCCTTTTCTGAATTTATGTCTTGAACTTCCCACCATAATAATTCTAAGATCATTTTGTTTTTTTCTCATCTTTTCTGTTTTTCCCTCTTTCTTTTATATTTGATCTCTGCTCTTGGAATGGAAGATGCTCTGTCCTAGGCTTCTATGTGGCCCTAAAGCCATGGAGGACCCTTCTGTATAATGCTATGGTGGAGGGAGAGGGAAGAGGTTGGGGTGTGGGTTGTACTGCTGGGGGCCATAAGGGTTTGGCAGCTTAGCTGGTGCTGAACTTGGGTTTTATTGGTGATCCTGGCATATGCTGGATGTGGGGGGGATGTCTCTGAGTTCTGGGGCTTCACTGAGGTATGTGGAGGTCTGGTTCTTGGCATCCATCTCTTTGCACAGGGCTTTGCTGATACAGGTATCAGGGGCTTTGTGCTGGCTGCTTCATGTTTGCTTAGGCACCCCTAAGGCTGGAGTTTATCTGTTTGTGAGGGGCTATACTGAAGCATGTGGTAGTTCTCAGAGCTGGAATATGCCCATTTTCCAGACTATACTGAGGCATGTTGAGTTTCTGGTGTTGATGTTTGCCTGCTCAACCACACTGGGGTTTATCTACCACTGATTTGTTGATGTAGGGCTTCCTCATGGCTTGCTTGACTTGGGCATTTCTTGTCCTGGACTGTACTTTCCTTTAAAAAAGATAACACAGATCGTTCTCATAGATCTTCCAACTGTCTTGGGCACAAAGATTATTTCTCTCCCTACCCCACCCAGCCCCATGGTTTACTGGTTGTTCTAGGATTTGTTTTGGAGGGTAATTGTAGGGTTTTTAGAGATAAGTATGGAAGAGTTACTTATTCCCCCAATTTTCCTTCCAGAAGTCCAACCTAGTCAGTTAAGTTCAATTTTACACAGTGACATTATCTTAATAGTATACACAACTCTGAACCCATATTCTTTCAGCTCTCAACAGAGAAGTCAAACTTACAAAACTTGCAAGATTTTCCCCTTTTTTCCCCTAAATATATGTAAAATTAACATTTTAAAAAATGACTCCTAAATTCTCTCGGGGAGACATTTTTACTTATTTACTTGGCAATATATTTGATGCTTTTTCTATAAATTATAACTTCTATAAATATAACTTTCTATGACAGAAATTATGAGGTAAATTGTTAGATCTATATCTTAAGGAAATCATAAAGGAGGAAAAAGGATCCATATGTGCAAAAATGTTTGTAGCAACTCTTTTTGTGGTAGCAAAGAATTGAAAAGGGAGTGGATGCCCATTAGTTGTGGAATGACTGAATACCAATAAGTTGTGGTGTATGAAGGTAATGGAATATTACTGTTCTATAAAGATGATGAACAAGCTGGCTATAAAAAGGCCTGGAAAAATTTACATCAACTGATGCAGAGCAAAACAGGCAGAACCAGTAATACATTGTTTAATAACAGGAAGAACGTGAGATGATCAACTGTGTCTTTTCAGTGGTTTAGTGATCCGAAACACTCCCAATAGATTTTGTACACAAAATGCCATCTGCATCTAATAAAAGATCTAAGGAGACTGAATGTAAATCAACATATACTGTATTCACTTTTTCTGTTTTATTATCTCTCCCATGGTTTTGCTCTAACTTTTCTCTCCTAACATAATTTATAAAGCAATGTATATTAAAAATAAAAGAAAAGCTTACTACAATAAAAAATGAAAGGAAAACAAAAGTAATTACAAGCAAAAGTATATAGAAAGGTGATGTTGTTTTCAAATTTGTTAATGGTTCTTTCTTATGGAAATTATACATAGCATTATAGACTATTAGTACTAAAGAGGACTTTAGTAATTTTCTATTCCAGTTGTCTCATTTTTAAAATGAAGGAGTTGAAGAATAGAAAAGTTCAGTGGTAATGATAGACTTTAATTTGTGGTTAATCTAATAAGATGAAATATGAATACTTATACAATTTGAGAAGTAGAAAGAACCTAAACAACCATCTGCTCAAATTTATATATAAAAGAAATCCACACTATAATGTGACCAACAAACAATTGTTCAGCCCCAACTTAAAGATCTCCACAAAAAGTCAATTCACTATGTTTCAAGGTGAACCAATCCACTTTGAGACATATTTATTATTGGGAGACGTTCAGACATCAGGTCCAAATTGCCTCTGTGACTTGAATCTATCGCTTCTGCCTTCCTGAAATAAATAGAACAGATCTAATACTACTCCACAATGGCCCTTCAAAAGCTTGAACATATACATTATATCTTCCTGCATTCCCTCTTCTCCAGTCTAAACAATTCCAGTAAAGACTGAAATGATCCAGAGTGAAGTGAGCAGAACCAGGAAAACATTCTACACAGTAACATCAATATTATATTTTTATCAACTATGATAGACTTAACTTTTCTCAACAAGACAATTCCAAAAGATTTGTGATGGAAAATGCCATCAACATGCAAAGAAAGAACTATGAATTTTGAATACATATTGAAGTTTACTATTTTCACTTTTAAAAAATTTTCTCTCATAGTTTTACCCATTTGTTCTGATTCTTCTTTCAAAAAACAATATGGAAATATGTTTAATATTATTTTAATTGTGAAATCTATTGTATTGCTTGCTCTGTTAGGGAGGGGAGCAGGGGAAGGAACATTTTTGGAATTAAATGCTGAAAAAGTATTTTTACATGTAATTGGAAAAAAGGTAAAATGCTATTAAGAAAAAAACAATTCCAGTATCATGTTATTCTCAAAACAAAATATAACATTTCTGGTGAGGTCTGTCAGGGGTAAAGTAGAGAAAGAATATCATCCCCATATTTCCAAAAGCTATGCTTTACAATGAGCCTTCAGTATGCTCAAAATAAAACAGAACCAAACACAGATTCCACCCCCCCAAAAAAAAACCCTGCAATATAACCATGTTATTTCCCCCATATTACAGTTTTGAAGGTGATATTTTAAATTGAAGTATTAAACTTTTCACTTATTATTAAAAGACATCCACTGTTGTAGCTATCCTTTTTGTCATTTGCAAACATGCAGGTGTTGTTTTATCTAAATTACTGATAGAAATATTAAAGAGCACAGAGTAAGTGAAGATCCCTGATCTTTTCTACTGGAGACTTCCTTTCCTGTAGTGATAACATTGAATTATTAACAATGATTTGCCAATTCTGTCCTTTCAATAAGCTCTGAATCGATCTAATTGTATTGAATGTAATCTGAATCTGTCCATCACTTTCACAAAAATAAAATGAGATAGTTTACAAAATCTTTGATAAATTAATGCAGATTCGATCCATAGTCTGGATAGACCATAACCATAATTCATTTGTTTTGACATGATGGCACACTCATCTTTCTAAGAAAAAAAATGTGAACTTAATTTGTAATGTATTGTCCTTGATAAAGCCATAATAATTCTTTTTAACCCCAGCTTTCTTTTTTAGATATTTACTAACCATCCCCTTAAAAATCCATTCTAGAATATTCTTAGGAATTGAAATCAAAATCATTGATCTATATTTTCCCCTCTTTTTGCAAATCAGCACTTTTTCCTTTCTTTAATCATTAGGAATTTACAACATTTTATATTTATATTGATAGAAAACACAACTTGCAAGTCTTTTGCTACCTGATAAAGTTTTCAGTTAGGTAATTTGAATTAATCAAGAATAGTTTGGAAATATAATAAATATCAAAAATAATACTTACATTTGAATAAATGGGAGCTTGTTGCCAGATATCAGTTCATCTAAAAAAATCCCTAGATGTTTTAATGGATTACAAACTCAAACATCATGACATGGAAGCCAAAATGGCTAAAATAACCTTAGATATCATTGAGAGTTCTATGTCTAAATTATTCTTTCTGCAGGCTAAACTATTAGACTATGGGAAATTGTATTTTTAATTCCTTGTTGCTACCTTTTCAAAAATTCATGAATAAGATAAAAGTATGCAGAAGAGACTGATATGTTGGCAGCCTCAAAATTATATAAATTACTGAATGGATGAAGGAACTAGTAGTATGGAACCTGGAGGCAAGAAAACTTAGGAGAAGCATGAAAGTTCTGTATAAGAATTTGAAGTCATTACATATTAGGATGATATTTGTTCTAATTGTCTCTAGAAGAGTAATAGGAGTAATGAAGAAAAATTGCACAAAGGCAAATTCAGGTTTACTCTAAGAATATGTTTTGATAGTAAATATTACTCTCCAAACATGTGTTGAGCTGCCTTAGAAGGTATTTTCTCTATACTAGAAACCTTTAAGCAAAGATAAGATGACCATCTATTAGCTGCATTAGAAAATTCTTATTCTTATTCAAGGAGCCATTAATTGATGAGCTCCCTTTCAATCATGAAATTTTAGGAGTCCATTCCTTGGAAGAATCACGCATAATTATTGACAAATGTGAGACTTGATCTGAGGTGCCTTGATTTTCAATAATAGTCTTTCTACTATAAAATGCTTCTTTCCTAGCTCAGTGATACACTAAAATCAACAAAGTCACTTGAAATTGATCCTGTTTTTAAATTATGGATTGTTCTACCTTTAACATATTCTATGGAAACTTTTAATTGTTTTCACTCAGAGATGGCCTTCATTTAGTAATTCTATTTAGTTCTTAATTAACTTGAATATGGTATAAGTGATTCCAAATATAGAAGGAGCAGTTTATAGATATCTGTCCTATGAAGCAGAGGCTATCAAATTTTGCAAGCAACCTGTAAGATTTCTGAGAAAGATTCCAATCAAGTTAACATATAATTGGGAATTGTGGGTTTTTTTCGGTGTTTTTATTTTTTAATTATAGTTTTTTTATTTTCAGAATATATACATGGATAATTTTCGACATTCACCCCTACAAAACACTGCGTTCTAATTTTTTTTCTCTCCTATCCCCCCCCTCACCTTACCCTTTGGACCCTTTGGATCCAATATATGTTAAACATGTGCAATTTCTTTATAAATATTTCCACAAATATCATGCTACACAAGAAAAATCAGATTAAAAAGGAAAAAATTGAGAAAGAAAACAAAATTCAAGCAAACAACAACAAAAAGAGTGAGAATACTATGTTATGTTCCACATTTAGTTACTATTGTCCTCTCTCTGGGTGCAGAGGGCTTTCTTCATCACAAGACCACTGGAACTGATCTGAATCACATCCTTGTTGACAAGAGCTATGTTATAATTAGGGATTGTTAAGAAAATAAATTCACATACAGCATTAGATAAATAATGTTAAATTTTGGTTTTCTAAGTCAATAAATACATGGACTGCAGGTATCCTTTTCTATTTAAGTTTGATCACTGTTATACATTAATGTATTTGAGATAATTTTCATAGAATAACAGAAATGATTCCTTTAGCTAGAAGAGGTTTAGCATTTAAAAAATAGGGTGCTTTTATTTACTATGAAATCAGGTATGTACTATGCTATGTACCTGGTACTCTGCTTAGTAATGAAGATAAAAAGATAAGAAAATGAAATAGTTACAAGAACTCAAGGGATTTACATTTTAATCGAGGGAATCAAGTATAGATATAGACAAAACATACACAAAATGGGTATAGATAACCTTGGCAGAAAAGGCACTAGTGTATGAAGGGGCATGAAAAACCTTATGTAGAATATAGTCCTTGAGCTAAATCTTGAAGGCAATCCAGGATTTCAAGAGGTAAGGGCAAGGAAGTACCACGTTTCAGGATTGAGGGATAACAATGGCACATGGAACAAAGAAGGAAGAACAAGAAAGACAATTTGGCTGAATCTTGGGGGAAAACCATGTGTTAGAAGACTAAGAAGTTAAGGTAAACCAGATTGTAAAGAGTTTTAAATGCCCAGTTGAATGATTGTATTTGATTTAGCAAACATAGGAAACCACTAGTGTTTAGTGAGTAGGGACTGACATAGCCAATCCAGAACTTTAAAACACTTCACTGGCACTGTGAAAAATAGAGGGAATAGATATGAGTGAAGGAAAACCAATTAAGAGTAACCTAATTGTAACCAATTTAGTTGAGTGGATAGTCCTGAACAACAGTTGTAATTAAGTAGAGAAAATTAGAAGAAATGCTTGGTCCTTTAAAAAATAGGTTTAGTATTCCTTTTAATAATTATCTGAATGTTCTGTACCTAGCACTGATGTTTTGGGGCCAGCCTAATGTAAATCAAAGTTTTCATCCCCCCTCCACTCTTTCATACTCATTTACTAATTATTGACCATATACATTATTTGGAGTATTCAGTTGACTACCTTTTCCTATTAAAGACTACTAAAAAGTAATGAAATGTGAGCTTATACTCAGATTTCACAGAAGCAGGTTTTATTGAATTAATATTAGATTGATTAAAAAATGATATATACCCAGAAGGAGGAATTCAATATTGCTAAGAGAAAACTATATAGTTAACCATATATTACCCTTAAAACTTAAAAAGACTACCTCATCAAAAGGTCAATGAAATTGCTTGAATTTCATTGGTATTTTTCTGGAATATAAAGTGTAACATGACAGGTGAATGTACTCAAATAAAAATTGCCTTCATTGGAATTTGACTAAGGATATAAATATTGCTTATGCATGTGGACTTAAAGAAAGTGAATGGAAACAAAATAAAATAAAAAATATATTTTTTTGGAAAACATAGTTACTTCTTTCAGTGACATATGGGAGACTTACTTCTGTCAAAAAATATTTGTTTGTGATGTGGTTGCTTTCTGAAAAATAAAGAGAGGAGAAAGCTTGGGTGCTCAGTAACTATTGAATAGCAGTATAAAAGTAGAACAAAAGGAGGTAGTCACTGGTTAAGAAGTGATGAAGGACTTCTAGATTTGTTAAAAGGAGGAATGTATCATATATTCAATCCAGTGACATCTTTGTAAAATGTCTTGGAAAACAAATAGGAAGTTGTAAATTGTTATGACCAATTTTCTTCCTTAGTTGAGTGGCCCCAGTTTAGTAGCCTGTGGAGTTTGGGGAAAATGAAATGCAAAAGTTATAACTTGAGTGTGAAATCTAAAGAATGAGAACTAAGGGAAGTGTTAAGTTGATATGACTGCAGGGTGAAATTGTCAAAGAATGAAGTGATATATCTGCAAAGGTTCTCTTTGCTACTTTATTCAGCCTCAGTGTCAGAATCCAAAGAATCTCAGAAGGAATGCGTGAAGAACACAATCAGTAATCCTTCTTTTCAGGTACTCAATAACTTCGTTTATGGTTGCTATAATATTTTCTTTTTTAGTCTTCATTTTTGGAACAGCAAATCATGAAAGTAAGATGTGGCTTGAAATACGTGCAGAAAGTATCTGCATTAAAAATTACTTGCTAAAAGAATAAGAATATATTCAACTAATGTATAGTCTACTGGGCAAAACTGAATGAAAATATTGAAAACAGCCAACATAGCAAAATTTTTGTGTCTGCATCTTTGTGTCAGACTTGTTTGAATGTCTGTCCGTCTCTGTCTCTGTCTCTGTCTCTGTCTCTGTCTCTCTCTCTTTCTCTTTCTCACACATACATATTTTTCTGCTTTCTCCTCTCTTTTCCCCTCTCCTCCTCCTTCTCCTCCTTACCTCTATCTCTCTTAATCCCTCTCCATTTTATAACAACAGAGGGAATTATCAAATCACCATATTCCATATATTCTCATATATTCCAATCGACACCATATTAAAAATTCCTTCCAAGGCATTTCAGATCATCATTTTTTCCTTAAATTGTCTTCCTTGAGGAAAATTGATTTCATTGTTTCTTAAATTAGCCCATTTTACTTTTAGAGAAATATAATTATTTATTTACTTTTGGTTCTGTTAAGCTGAGCTATATTTTTCTTCAACTTTCAACTTTCCAGATAATGTGGAATGTTGGAGGGAATGTGGGAAAACAGGGACACTAATACATTGTTGGTGGAATTGTGAATACATCCAGCCATTCTGGAGAGCAATTTGGAACTATGCTCAAAAAGTTATCAGACTATGCGTACCCTTTGATCCAGCAGTGTTACTGCTAGGCTTATATCCCAAAGAGATCATAAAGAAGGGAAAGGGATCTGTATGTGCACGAATGTTTGTGGCAGCCCTGTTTGTAGTGGCCAGAAACTGGAAACTGAGTGGATGCCCATGAACTGGAGAATGGCTGAATAAATTGTGGTATGTGAATATTATGGAATATTATTGTTTGGTAAGAAATGACCAATAGGATGATTTCAGAAAGGCTTGGAGAAACTTACACGAACTGATGCTGAGTGAAACTAGCAGGGCCAGGAGATCATTATATACTTCAACAACAATACTATATGATGACCAATTCTGATGGACCTGGCCATCCTCAGCAACGAGATCAACCAAAGCAGTTCCAATGGAGCAGTAATGAACTGAACCAGCTATGCCCAGAGAAAGAACTCTGGGAGATGACTAAAAACCATTACATTGAATTCCCAATCCCTATATTTTTGCCCACCTGCATTTTGGATTTCCTTCACAGGCTAATTGTACAGTATTTCAGAGTCTGATTCTTTTTGTACAGCAAAATAACGGTTTGGTCATGTATACCTATTGTGTATCTAATTTATATTTTAATATATTTAACATCTACTGGTCATCCTGCCATCTGGGGGAGGGGGTCGGGGGAAGGAGGGGAAAAATTGGAACAAGAAGTTTGGCAATTGTCAATGCTGTAAAATTACCCATACATATAACCTGTAAATAAAAGGCTATTAAAATTTTTTAAAAATTAAATTAAAAAAAACTTTCAACTTTCCTCTTTATTTGTTCTTGGGTTCACTCTTCTACTTAAGATACCTAGAAGCAACAATAATATTCCTCCTTTTCCATTCCCCATTAAATACAGATCCTTGCAGTATTCCACTAGAATCTTTGGATTCAATTATTTAATATTTTTTGAGCCTATTCAGTTGTAGTATTCTTTAGCTCATATCACTCTCTATCTATAGGAATAGTCCATACTTGCTTCATTGATGTTAAGTGAATAGACATGAAGTCACTAAAAGTTAGGAAGATAATTTAATTTCAGTTTCTTCTCATGTACCTTGACTATGTAGTATGATGCAAGTCACCAAACTTCTCAGTTCCCTTACACAAATTTCTGTGAATGCAAGTTTTAAACCAAATGTTAATTTGCTTGGGGGAAGGCATTGTCTCACAGGGAGCTTCTTTTATCAAATAAATTATAGGTCCAGTACAAAAAAAAATTGAGAAGCAGAATTTTCTCTTGGAAAGGTCATTTGACTTTGAATCAGAAGACCTGGTCTCAAGTCTAAGCTTTCCCAGTCATTAGGTGTGTAATACTGGACAAATTACTTGGCCTCTCCTAAACTCTTTTTTAAATTGCCAATCTGATCATCAAATTTCTCATCTGTAAAATGAGGATAATAATAATTCCAGTGATAATCTTACAGATTATATGTGGAGAACATAGGGGGAAATGTATATAAAATATGTTGCCTTTCAAAAAAAAAAGGTTTTTTAGTCCAGACTTTGTGGTCATCAATATAATATAGAAATTTTTTTCATTAATACATTTTAACAAATCCTATGAATTATAGCCTTTGAATTCCTTGAGATGTTGAGCATTAAGTGACTTGTCTTAGTGCCACAATTAGCTTTTATTGTTGTTGTTTTGATTTTGATTTTGGTTTTTGGTTTTTCCTTCCACAGAAATAGGACATCAACTCAAAGTTTATGATTCATAGCTAGATCACTTTTCATTTTGTCAGGTTGCTTCTCCAACAATTGGCTACATTGTCCTTTTTTCTCCTTATCTCCACTTTCTGGCTTTCCTGGTTTCCTTTAAGATTCAACTCAAATCCTGTCTTTTTCAGGAGGCCTTTCTAGGTTACCCTTCCTGGTCATGCCTTCCCTCTGAAGTTATTCTAATTTACCTAGTATTTATTATATATGTACTCAGTTGTTATGGCAGTATCTCCTTTTTGGATTGTGAGTTCCCTGCAAGAAAGGAATATTTAAGCATTTATTTTTATCTCCAGTGCTTTGTACAATGCCTCACAAATAGCAAATGCCTAAGAAATAATTGGTTGTTGACTGATTGAGATGAAAATAAAAAAAAAAAATAACTTATCAGTGACAGTGTCTTGGTTCTCAATGTCAAATCTGAATAACAAATGTAAAAGTCACAGACATAAATCACAGGTACAAATATGTCAAAAATATAAAAAAATAAATGAAAGCTAATTTTATAGACCCATTGAATTGAATATAATAAATATAATAATAAGTCAGAAAATTTCAGTTATACTATACAGTCTCACTTAAGTTGCAAAGCTTAAAACATTAAGAGCTTATATAAAAGTGGCTTTTGGCATTAGTGTATGGTATGATCATTGCTAAAGATTTGATTTTCAGACTATTTCTTTGGTTACAATCAAAAAATTGAAGATTTGAATACTATTCCAAGGAACCTTAAATTTATAGGCTATTGACTTATGGGATTCCTCAGCAGCAAAATTTAGTACTTAAAAATCACAGGAGTTAAAAAAAAAAAAGCTTGTTGGTATTTTTATTTTCCTCTCACTGAGGCATCTGACAGTCTTTCATGAGAATTATATAGTGATCTCTAATAAATGAGAACCAGGATATTTGTTCTGTTTTCTATTAAATCACTTCAGAGTTTTTGATTCATAACAGGCCATCAGCATTATAAGAAATAGGGCTGCACAGTGGGAGATGAAGGCCTCAACAAATTCATTTCAACAAATTGCTCAGGAGAAAAAATATTTTAATGACATTTTATTGATTAAGAAGGCATTAGTAACTGTCAGACTTCTTATCTAGTGATGTCTGCACACGTATAGAATGGATGCTCTTTTGCATGGCTTCATGGACAAATGTGACAGGTTCCCTTTTAGTTGCTTGTAAATTTTAAAATGTTACTTTAGTGCCAAATGTCTACAAACCCACTTATTATGAACAGAACAAAGGTTACTTTTTAGGAAGCAGTTTAAAAATACAGCATATGTGATGAATAAAAGTGTCTAAAACAGTTTTCAGGAAAAAAAATTCTGGAAGCTCACCCATTCTCTCTTAATAACTGGTGAAGAAGGGACATAATTCAAAGCTCTGAACATTTTCCAGGCTTCTATAAGGTGCCTGCCTTAGTCATTGTTCAGGCTCCAGTTCCAGGCAAGACAGTGCTAGAAACATCTTGGCCAAATCTTTGCTGACTTCTGCTGCTGGGTGTTCAGCTGCTGCCTCATTTGTCAGGACCAAGCCCTTTTTATAACCTGTTTTCCAAATGCACTTCAAGAAAATTTTCAGCTTAATGAACTATGCCGATTCATAGGAATATGTAAAGCATCTTTAGTTTCTTCTTTTCTAACAGTCTTTGACATGCTATGAGAATAAATTAATACAATCTATAGATATTTATTATATTTATCACAGATAAAGAAAGAAAAAGAAAGGTAACTTCACGTATCATTTATGAGAAATGAGAAAATTCATTAAGATTTTTTGAGGGAAGCTCTATATAAAGAGACTTGTATGTTTCCTATGTTTCTTGTATTGTTGTGGTACATGAAAGAAGTATGAGATGCAATTACTGACTAATCCATGTAAAATAACAAGTAAAGGGTTAAATCAAAATGATATGAGGGAGGCTCGATATTTCATTATTTTTAGTATAGTTAAATGTGTCAGCAGCACCATCACTGGATTGGTGACAGGATTTCAAAAGTGACAGCACCATCAATAGTAATATTTCCAGCAATCTTCAATTAATAACCCTATCAGCCATGCATTTCACTAAGGATCCTTGCTTCCCCAGGCTTGGGATATATTCCTGAGGAGTGATACGGAAAGAGACAGACAGACAGACACAGAGAGACAGAAACAGACAGAGGCAGACATAGAAAACAATGGGTCAAATTGCCATTTGAGATAATTCCAATAGATATTCTACTTTGAGGATACAAAAGAGCTTTTCTGTCTAGTTGTGCATGAACAGCAACAATGAATTAATATACACTATATACACTGTATTATAACTTAATTTCAAAAGTAAGAACTAGATTTTGCTACTAAGCCGAAGATCAAACATTCCCTCTCCTAAGACCAGTGCTTAGATTCAAGGGTTTGGTTTTGGATGTGAAATGCATACTACAAACAGTGTTTAATGTTCATAACAGTACAAGGTTGCAGCAAAAACGCCTATTTGGGGGAATTGCTATGATCATGCTCTGTAATGAAAGAAAAGGAAGAAATGAAAGTAGTAATACCCCTGAAAATCCATGGCTTAAGGATGTGGGGGTGGGGAATTAGCAACAGAAATGTGAGTTGATAACATTTTTATCAAAATTTCACACTTCTGATTTACAAAGAAATGTAATGGAAATGATAGAGGTGACTTTTGGAAGGAAGATTGGGAATCTGGAAATAGTAGCCTGCTATTTCAGATCAGCTTTTCAGGTTTTGTTTAGTTTTTTAGTTTTTTTTTTTTTTTAATTGTCTTTCTATGCACACCTAATGTAAGAAGCAGATAAGTGGCTCACAAATGTGAAATGTTAGAAGTGGTACAAATCTTGTGATAGTTTGAAGTTGTTATATAGAAATATTTGTCATCATCATTATAATCATCATCATCATCAATATCACCATCCCTTGACTTGTCATGCCATCCTCTCCTCCTCCTCTTTATTATCATTATCATCCACACTGTCACTCATGATCCATCATCCCTCTGTCCAACTATGTTAGTAAAGATTTAAAGCTTAAAGAGACCTCTGAGATAAGCAAGTTCAACTTCTTCATTTTGTAAATAAGTTGAGTCCCTGAGAGTTCCCAAAAGTTGATCTAATTAGAGAGTATGTTCATTAAGCCAGCTTGGTGGCCCAGTGTACAAGAAACTAGAATGGAGTCAGGAAGAAAAATTCAAATCCACTTTAGAACTGTGTCAGTCTGGGCAAGCTGTTTAACCTTCATTAGTCTCAGTTTTCTATATATAAAAGGGCAGTGATGATACTAATGGGTAGCTACCAGCATTGATGTGATGATGAGGTAGCAAGGTGATGTAGTGGATGGAGTGTCAAGCCTGGAGTCAGAAAGACCTGAATTTAAATCTGTGTTCAGACACTTGGTAATTGTGTGACTATGATAAAGTTACTTAATCCTGTTTGACACAGTTTCTTCATCTGTAAAATGAGTTGGAGAAAAAAATAGCAGTTCAGTATCTCTGTTAAGAGAACCCCAAATTATGGAGCAGTAATGAACTGAACCAGCTACACCCAGTGAAAGAACTCTGGGAGATGACATTACATAAAATTCCCAATCTCTCTATTTTTGCCCGCCTGCATTTTTGATTTCCTTCACAGGCTAATTGTACAATGTTTCAGAGTCCAATTCTTTTTGTACAGCAAAATAACGGTTTGGACATGTATACTTATTTTATATTTAATTTATATTTTAACATATTTAACATGTATTGGTCATCCTGCCATCTAGGGGAGAGGGTGGAGAGAAGCAGGGGAAAAATTGGAACAAAATATTTGGCAATTATCAATGCTGTAAAATTACCCATCCATATAACATGTAAATAAAAAGCTATTAAAAATGTAAAAAAAGAAAACACCCAAATTATATCATGAAGAGTCATACATGACAAAAAGGATTGCCATGAGCATAAAAATGTGATGATATTAACAAAACTTTCTATAAGCCTTAAATAATTGCATGTGGTATCATCATTATTATTATGAAATAAGGACTGTATATACACATTAAATGAATATTGTTGTAGTTGGAACTATTTTCAACATTTTTCCCATCATACCAATTATGTTGTGTCTAGGGAGAACAAAAAAGCACAAGCCAACATTTTATACTGCAAAATAAAAAAAAATAAACTTATTTGTGGCTTTAGTTATGTTCTAATGGGAATACAAGTGCTTCATTACTGAGCAAACACTCAGTTTGTAGACTTTTTACCCTATCAACCTCATCAGAATTTGATATAATTAGCATCCTCCTTCATGTACAGACCAGATTTGTTCATCTTCACTTTTCTTCACTATAATATTCACAATTTTATACATGCTTCATATGCCTGAAAATTAGTAGGAAGGTTTGAAACTTGATTCCAATGTCAGTTAATATCCATTGTAGATTCTTTATCAGGTGACATGGGAAAATTAGATTTTACAATATTTTAGAAATATTAATTTGGCTGTGGCTTATAGAATGAACTGAAAAGGAGGAAGAGCCTGGGGTCAGTAAGATTGCTTGGAAGGCATTTTTAATAATATGGCCATGATGAGGTTCTAATTTGCTTAGTGTCTGTGGTACTGGAGATAAAAGCATCTTATATATGCTTTTATATACATGTATCTATCTATCTATCTATATACATATATGGAGATAAAAATGTTATAAATAAAAAATCAGAAAGACTTGTTAAATGGATGGAAGTAGTACAGAGAAGTCAAAGGCAGCTCTGATGTTTGAGACTTTGTCCTTAGCTCTCTGTTTCCACATATCTCCCTTGATACTATTATTTATTTCAGTGACTTCAATTATCATCCCTCTAATCAGCTCACTTAAATCTGTTTACTTAAATTCAATCTCCTTTTCAGTTCTAGCCCTATATTTCAGCTCTCTATTGCATATGACTTCCTGTTATTACTTAGGATTACCAATATTCAAAATGTCCAAACACGACTTTATCACTGCCCTTGTCAAATCTGATCCTTCTATTAATATTCTTACTTTTTCCTTGTTTCTACTGATTAAATTTTTCACCTATGCAAGTTCTGCTAATCTGAGGGAGAAGAAGAAAAAAAGTCATTCATAAGAGAAAACACTGATGGTGTCATTTCCCAGAGAAAAGACAATTACTCAGTGGAGAGATACCTGAAGTGTCCTGAACTGAAATGAAGTGTTCTCCAAATCTAAATATAACTAGCAGGAGGATTTGAAGTTCATAACTGGGAAACCTTTATCCTTAGAATTGTTTGATAATTATAAATATATATTTCCTGGTTTTAGATTGCTGCTAGAAATGTACATTTTAGTTTATCTTTTTGAGTTAGAAGTGAGCTCACTTTAAAAAAGTCTCTACTTTAGCTTAAGGCATATAGAGTACAGAATTTAGATGAGGTGAACTCTGAATACAGCTTAAATCAAAGCAGAATTGAATTAAGGAGAGACATAGAGTTAGACCTAAGAAGAGACCTTATATCTAAGCAGTCACCTGCTACATTGAAAAACTGACCCCAAGAAGAAAAGTCTCTGCATTATTTTTCCTGGATTGAAGGAGAAAATGGTTTTTACCTCTGCCTATCCACTAATTCTTATAAGATAGAAACCCCCAAAAGCCTAGTAAAAAGAAAACCTGAAAAATCTCTGCTGATTCTAGGATTAAGATCTCTGACTTTGCTAAAATAATAATAATACTTCCTTAGCAAACAATAGACAAGAAGTCCCACCTAGCAAGAGTTAAGAAGTCCAAAAGAGGGTCTATCTGAGCACAGCAGTTATCAGAGAAACAGTCTGTTCCAAAGTTTGTTGTCTAACTGAGGAAAACTTAGATAGTTTTCCTGAGAAAAACAAAAACAAAGGATATACATTCCAATATTCCAGATATGTGATTCACTCTGACCTATGGCCCTTTTGCATGGGCCTTTCTGCTTTGGTTCCATAACCTTCTCTTTCCCCATGAATTCTGTGTTCTTTCATTCAAGATATTTTATGAGCAGAATGTTATGATTTTGTTTTTTAAGCCTATTGATTGATTGTTGTTCTTAAATTGATCATTGTTCTTAAAAGATCCTAATCACAATGTTATAAAACTTTGATTTCTAACTTTTTTTTCCCTATATCTAGGATTGTTCCTTGTGTATTACATCCCTACTGTTGTGGTGTATATTACTGATTTCTCTAGGATACTTAGGGTAGCTGATTGTAAGTAATCTGAAGAATAGAAGAATAGAAACATCATTCTCTTAAAATGTAATATTGATTTAAAATTCAGAGGCAGTATGACATAGTGCTTAGAGAGCTAGTCTCAAAAGCCTGAAGAAATGAGTTCAACTTCTTCCTATGAGATACATTGGCCATATAACTTTGGACAATTCACTTGGATGAGTTATTAAATGGGATTTATCCTATCAGAGGACTCAACAATTATAGCATACAATGGGAATACACCTTCCCATCACCACATTCCCCAAAAGAATGGATTGTAGCAGGGTTAGCCCTCCTGAGGTCAAAGTTCTGAAGCAATAAGTAAACCCAGAAGCCATCAAAATAAAAGAATTTAAGCAATTTATCCAAGAGCTTCTACTGTATATACTTAACACCCACCATAGTGCTTTCCATAGAAGTTCCTAGGAAAAACCAATACATTTATTGAATGAAGTATGAAACTGAAGGGGTAGAAAGAACATCATTTTTAAAAATTTTATAAAGCTTTTTATTTCCAAAACGCACAGATAGTTTGACAACATTTACCCTTTCATAGACTTGTGTTTCAGATTTTCTCGTCTTTCCCCTCACCCCTTCCTCTAGATGACAAACAATTCAATATATGTTAATTCCAATATGTATAAACGAATTTATACAATTCTCTTGCTACACAAGAAAAATCAGATTAAAAAAGAAAGTAAATGAGTAAGAAAACAAAATGCAAGTGAACAAGAACAAAAAGAGTGAGAATGTTATATTGTGATCCATATTGAGTTCCCACAATCCCTCTTCATGAGATAATTGGAATTGTCATTGGTCATCTCATTGTTGGAGTCATGTTCATCAGAATTGATCATTGTATAATATTGATGTTGCCATTTACAATGATTTCCTGGTCTGCTCATTTCACTTAGCATCAGTTCATGTAAGTCTCTCCAGGCCTCTCTGAATTCATCCTGCTGGTAATTTCTAACAGAACAATAATATTCCATGATATTCATATACCACAATTTATTCAGCCATTCTCCAATTGATGGAAAGCCACTCAGTTTCCAGTTTCTTGCTTCTACAAAAAGAGCTACCACAAACATTTTTGCACAGGTGGATCCCTTTCCCTCCTTTAAGAACTCTTTGAGATATAAGCTAAAGAGAAATATTGTTGAGTCAAAAGGCATACACTGTTTAATAACTTTTTGAGCATAGTACCAAATTGCTCTCCAGAATGGTTGGATCCATTCACAACTCCACCAACGATGTATCAGTGTCCCAGTTTTCCCATATCCCCTTCAACATTCATCCTTGTCTTTTTCTGTCATCTTAGCCAATCTGAGAGATATGTAGGGTTTCTCAGAGTTGTCTTAATTTGCATTTCTCTGATTAAAAGTGATTTAGAGCACCTTCTCATATCATTAGAAATAGTTTTAATTTCTTCATCTGAAAATTATCTGAACATAATTTTTTGAAGTGCTGTGAGAATTTTATCACTTCTAACATTCAGAAAGTGCATACATTTTGAAAATTAGTGCAAATTTAGGAATATTTTTAAAATTTGGGCTTTTCTTATAAAGTAAAGGCTAAAAATGGATATTTCAAAAAATTTCCTTGAGAGATATTTTAAGTCTATAGAGTTGACCATTATTCTTAAAAGATACTAATAACAATTTTGTAAGACTTTGATTTCTAACTTTTTTTTCTATATCTAACATTATTCCTTATGTATTGCATTCTTAATGTGGTGTATATTATTTTTCTTCTAGATACTTAGATTAGCTGATCGTAGATAATTTGAAGACTAGAAGAATAGAAATATCATCCTCTTAAAATGTGATATTAATTAAAAATCCAGAGGCAGCATGACATAGTGCTTAGAAAGGTAGTCTCAAAAAACCTGAAGAAATGAGTTCAACTTCTTCCTATGAGATACACTGGCCATATAATTTTGGACAATTTACTTAATGCCTCAGTGCTTTAGGTAACTCACAAAGATGATAAGATGAAGAGAAGGGGCTTGCCTGAATTGTTATAAGGAGCTTTCTGAACTAATGAAATATCAGGTCCAAGTTCCTAAGACCTATATAACTTTGTTGATAACAGAGAGACATTTTTAAAAATAGCATACATTACACAGACATATACATATTTATGTATATATAAGAATATCTATTTATATATATATATTATCTATCTTTACACACACACACACACACACACACACACACACACATACACACACACAATTCTAGAATAGATTGTGGATATACCTGTGTATGGAGGGCCAAGAGCCAAACACAAAATTACATCCCATCAATCACAGTTTTGGAAAGGATGCCATGGGTTGTTAAATGTTGCTGGCACATATGACAAACTATTAGCACAGTGGATAGAACTTGATTACTTGCTGACAATGTTTATTATAAAGCTGTTGGCCTTTCAGACAACACACTTTGTTTCTCCATCGGAACTATTTGATCCTTTTTTGGCCTTTGAATTTTATACTTTTTAAAAATATACATCACACAAGCTAATCATTAATCTCATAATGGAGTCAACAATCTTCCAAAAAAAAAAAAAAGCTCCTCTTTTGAAGGAAACCATTCTTACCCTGCAAAGAAGCCAATTTAGAAATTTTCATTTAGATGCTTGAATGATAAATTCATGTGTATTGTATATTTGTCAGGTTGAGGGTTTATAAATGCATGGGAGGAGGCAGCTCTCCTCTTTTCATTTCTGGATGGATGTCCATATAGAGTATACATAGTCATTGTTGTGTGTTTCCATGAAATCTCCCAGGAAGTCCTTTTTGCTGCTGATTTTTCTGCCTGGCCAGCAGAATGTTACAATTTCTTAGATTTTCTTATTCTTGAGAAATCACTCTGTTAAACCTGCTATTTTATTGTCTCCCACACAGTTTTCCTAATGGAAACATATAATTAATATTCCTACCTCAACTGGTTTGAACTTATTTTTTTTCTTTTGGAGAACAATGTGGAAAGACTAACATATCCCCGAAGGAGCAGATATGATTTTATTTAGTATCTCTTGAGGAAATAATTTGAATTCACAATGCCTATCACATATCTTGTGCTTGACAGGTATATTATAAGTGTTAAATCTGTGAAAGTCTAGAATATAGAGTACCAGTGGTAGAGTACCTTCCTTCTAAAAGAGATATCAGGCTCAAAATGTAGACTTAGTTGAATGTTTTTGGGCTTGGCCAATGTGGGAATTCATTTCGTTACAAGGATTTTTTTTCCACCTTGGTAGGGAGCATGATAGAGAATGAATTAAATAAGGGAGCCTTTCCTCTTAAAGAAAATAGAATAGAAGGAAGGACAGAGAGAATCACAGACAACCTAGACAGGTTTGAAAGTCATATGCTG
The DNA here is from genome assembly GCF_902635505.1 of Sarcophilus harrisii. Classification (NCBI taxonomy): domain Eukaryota; kingdom Metazoa; phylum Chordata; class Mammalia; order Dasyuromorphia; family Dasyuridae; genus Sarcophilus; species Sarcophilus harrisii. The sequence goes on from NC_045431.1 coordinate 101,575,513, forward strand.
TATTTATTACACAATTAAAAAGAAAAGCAAGGGCTACATAAGAGTTTTGAAATTTTACATACACCTGTCTTTTCTGTTCTACATTTATACAGAAATGTTCAATTTTTCAGTGTTTGATAAGTTTAGTATAAAAGAAAAAACAAATTATTATTTTTTAAAAAATCCATTGACTCTATACAAAAATGTCCATAATGTGTAATACAATTAGAAAAGAGGTATTTGCATTAAATTTGAAACTGTTGATTTTTATGAACACAGCCTGGGTACAGTCATTCATAGCAGCAATCCTAATGGACTGACCTAGAGATGCCACATTTTAAAGTAAATGTTATTTCACAAAATAAAAAATAGTATAAATAAAATTTAAAAATAATATTATTTTTAAAAGAAAGTGAGAAGTACATTCAGATTTTTCTTAGTGGTTTATAAACACTTCTAACACAATTCAGTTGTTTTTCATGACAGTATTATGAAGTAGATGGTATAGTTATTTATCATATTTGTAACTTGAGGAAACAGACTCAGAGAAGCTGTGGCTTGCCTAAGATCACGAAGCTGAGAAGTTCTCTCCATCACACTCCCACCATATCATAAAGCTACAAATCTATTACGTAAAACTTCCTGTTCTATTTAAACATAGAATAATTTTATGACATATATATTAGATAACATAATAGATATGTTACATAATAATTTATATAACATCATGGCTGCCTCTAATTTATGATGATCAGTGAAATGGCAAATGAAAACAAATCACACGCAGAAAATCCTTTTGCAGTTATAACCAGGCAACTCTGACTTAAACATTGGGCCATTGCTCAAGTTCAGGAATCCTTTAAATCCCTGAGTGATGTATAGTCTATCATCGTTGACCCTTCCAAACCTCAATATAACTTTAAATCTAAAAATCCTTATAACACTGAAAAGAAATAGAGACCTGGGACAAGCAATTTATGGAGAACAGAGAACCAGAAGCCAGAAACATTAAATGACTTGCTGGAGGCTCTTGAGGTCATCAGGGTGTTTTGTGTTCCACAGCTCAGGTCAATAACCTGGTAATAGGTGTTCTTTGGGTTTAAGAAACATCTTCCAGGATTTATGTAGTCCTATACTTTTACTTGGTACAACAACAGAGAAAACCACAAAGTCTCCAGAACCAGATGGTGAGATCAACTTTCTAGACAGTATTGAATGATCCTGCTTCTAGTTCAATTCAAATTGGTAAATATCATCTTAAGGATCCAATATTTGGAAGATATAGCTGAGAAGTATTGGAGAAAGGAATATGATACTAATCAACTTTCCCCTCATGGAGTTTACAATCTAAAAAATCAAGTATCTGCAGCAACTATGGTCTAAAGGACTCAAGTATAAATGGTCCAGATTACATTATGCCTTGGGGCACTGCACAGTCACTTTGTAAGATGGTGGGAGGAATTTTCACTCATGATGTGGTTTTTGGGGGAGGAAGTCCTTACCTTCTGATAACTAATATTGTTAAGAAGAAGCTTTGGAATAGTAGATAAAGAGCTAGTTTTGTAGTCAGGAAAACCTTGTTTCATCACTGATATATATTACTTGGGACTCATTTAATCTCTCAATTCAACCTCCTCCATCCTCAGGTAACACTCTCAATCTATTAATTGTACATAAACTGCTAATCTTCCATACACTATAATACAGTATATACTACACTACACTACGTAGTACACTACACTCCCTGTACTCCCTACACTAATGAAATTATGAGATTAGTTAAAAATGAACTACATAAATTAGATTCTAAGCTCATTTTTTCTTCCACTACTACAGAATGTGTTATCATTGCACTATACATTTTAGCACTCTGGGGAAATGTCCTAGTTACCCATTGGAGTTATGGATTTGCATATTGCTGTTTTTTTTTTTTTTTCCTTTTTTAAATGAGTACCAGTTCATCTCAAAGAAACAAATTTCCCCTTAGCTCTGCAAATTTTAATCAAAATCTTTAGAAACTCCCTTTATCTTTATAATTATCTTAACTGCATTTTTTTACTAGTAGTGTTCTGAATTAATAGATTGGTACCAGAGTATGTTTCTAGTATTTCTGTAATGGTCATGAAGAAAAAGTGTTATCTATCTTGAAATTAGCAAAATAAAACATATTTTTGTTATTAACTTACTTGTCCAAACCCAAGCAATGAGTCAAAAAATAACTAAAAACTTATCTTAGAATGCAGATGCTTAAATTTATAAAGTGGAAGACTTTTCTGAGCAGTATTTAAGCATATCCTGGAAATTAAAAGCATGTTGTAGAGTGTAATAATCAATTTTAGTATTCTTCTTTTTGGAGGTAAACATGACTTTGTCAGCAAAATATGACCCTGACTTGTACTTAAGTCGAATTACATTTGGAATGATCCAAATTGCTGACTATTTATTCAGTTGTATATTCTCCAACATAAGCAAAGGGACTCTAGCTATGTTTTCTCTTGGATATAAGGAAAGAGATGAGCTAACCTGCAGCATTCTCTCCCTGTTCATTTACTCCCTAGTCTGCTAGCCAAGACTAATTGCTTGCCAACTTAAACACCTACGAGGAACCTGGCCCCAGAATATTCCAAAGCCCTTCAGAAAATTATGATCACACCTGTCCCTGAGAGGTAATGTGGTGTGGGTAAAACAGTGGAAAGAACATTAGACTCATGCATCCTGCATTCTGACCTTCAGCTATTGTTCTCTCTGCCTCTATTTCACTCATTGTGTGACCTTGGACAAATTCAATTCAATTCTTTCCAACTTAGCAGTATAATGAGTGCTTCATGCTAGATCATCTCTAAGGACTCCATATTAGCTAAGGATTTAGCCTCTGTGAAAATGCTAGCTATCCAACATTAACAGTTTAACAACAATCTATCTCTCTGGGGAAAAAAAAGTGTGCATGTGATACAATTTAATTCTGCCTTATTAACATTGTTTTGATCACTTAAATCAGGACAATCAACAAAATATGAAAACCAAGCCCTGTTTTAAAGTTTGTGTATTTCCAATGTATAAATGCTGTTACTGAAAATTTGACAGTTAGCTCTTAGGAAATATTTGGAATTGGCTCCAATATACTTCTGAATAAGTTTGTTCTTTGGTATCTCTGGTGATACTCTATTTCTCCTTTAAAAGCAAATCTATCATCTAGCTCTTCGGTTTGTATTTACAACAGCATTGTCATTACGTGTTGTGTGATATTGTTTCTCTGACTAGAGAGTTATTAACAAAAGATCTTCTGAGTTGTCTAGTTTAGAATGAGCTCTCCAAACCGGTTATTTCAATTTAGATAAGCAGCCAAACTTCTAAGTGCTTGTTTGAACAGATTTTTTTTAACGAGGGAAAAAAATATCTTCCTTTACAACCACCTCTCCAGAAGCACTTAGTATGTTGATACTTAGATTCAAGAATTTACATCAAGGAACATCATTCAAGCATATGTCAGTAATATAATTGCTTTGGAATTTGCATTAGAGATGGCTCTCATGTGCACTCAGGCATTCATATGTCCAATGAGATCTGCTTATGGGAATATCCTGACCTGCTCAGAATTTTTACTTCTGTTTACAATTCGTAAATTAGAAGGAACAGGCAAAATAGGAATTTGAGCTCAATGGAAGGAATTTACACAATTTGATGATGAATCCCAATTTACAAATAAAACTTCTTGACTAGGTATTAAAAATCAATATTTATTGACCCATTTATTCATCTTACATAGCTCCCTTAAAATTCGAAGATACTTTAACAAGATACTCATGCTCGCAGGAACAATAGACACAAATATTCATTCTCTGCTTTACTAATTGCAAACATGGTTATAACACTTTATGATTTGCAAAATATTTTTAAAAAATTTACCTCATTTTATCTTTATAACAACACTAGGAGGTATATATTTTTATTTTTCTAATATTACAGATGAGAAAAATGAGACAGGCAGAGATTAAAACTCAAGGTTAAAAGGTTACCCAGGGTCAAATGAATATCTAAGGTTGAATTTGAACTTGGGTCATTCAGGCTCCAAGTCCAGCACTGTGTCCCTCTTTGACATCTATCTTTTTTATTTTATTTTCACGGTCATTTTTGTTGTTCTTCATTTATAAAGCTTAGAAATGACAGTATGCCTTATAACAATGCTTTCATTTCCTAGGCATATTAAATCACAAACTGAAATTCAAAATCACTTAATTTGGAGAAGACCTAAAATTTTATTGGCACAGGGAAGACCCCCTGGGAGAATTCCTTCTAACAATGTAGACTGGCATCTGTTCTTCCACTTAAAGTCTAAGATAGCTGCTGGAGTGTTGAGTGGTTAAGCAAATCGCTCAGGGTCAGGCTACCACTGTGTGTAAAACCTATTCTTCTTGACTCTGAAACGTGTGTTTATTTCTATTCAAAACTTTTTCTCAACTCTTTAATCCAATCATGGAAATAAGCTGGAATTAGAGGTCAAATGAATGGTTTGTACCTCCTCATTCTGGATATAAATTACGGCTTCTGAACAGGAAGATTCTTCAACCTTGTAAGGTAAATGGAGTAACATACTCCTTTATTATCTGACTTTTGATTTCACCTTTGATTATGCCTTATTCCTACACTTCCTAATACCTACAAATGGCAGATGTTTTATTTCAACTGAATTTAATGTATAGCCATGTCTTTGTTTTTGGTACTAAAAATGGGTCTAGCTTTAACATCTGCACAACACACATTTTCCCTTGGTTGCTGGTATTCTCAGTGTCTCCTTGGATCTCATTTGTCTCCCTGGTTTCCCAACTCTGATTCCATCCAAGAAGCTCTGTTGTTTCTGGAATATTGTTTGCTCTTGGCTTATGATTCACTGTTCCATATTTCTGAGTAGCTTTTAGAGTATGATTACAAAGCACTTAGTGAACAGTTATTTGGTATCTATGGCTGAGATTCTAGGCTCACGTCTAGAGTCACTGAAGGCCTTTCAGGTGCCAGATTTTTACTCTCCGTAGTCTCACTATTCTCATAGCCTGAGATATGTTGAATACCTCTTAAAAGATTTTAGGGCTGATCTAGAGTAAACTGATAAAGTTTCTGTGAAACTAATAAAGATCGTTAGATAAAACACAAAGGAATTTAGTTTATTGTATCTATTTCCTGCTTTAAAATATTTTAATTTATATTTTTTAAAATCAATTCTACATCTCAGTCATTCTTGGATATATTTCCATTTATCTCTTCATAAATCAAATAAAAAAAAGAAAAGGTAAGCAATACCTGGGCACAGAGCAAATCTTTTAGGAGTTGTATTTAGTATTGCAAATCTGTACCTCTCCACCCCTGGAGGCAATAAGTATAAATCTTCATTTCTTGTCTAGGACCAAAATTGTCCACATCTCTTTTCTAGATGATTTATTCCACGGGTAGGATTAAGAGGATATTTGACACAAACAGCTGATTTTTAAACCTAATCAAATGAGGGAATAGTCAAAGGTAGGAGAGACATCTAGGCAGGAGCTGATAGTAGTAACCAATCAAATACAAAATTGTTGACAAAAGATAATTTTCAACACATCTACTAGGTTTATCTATTTAATTGTCATTATAATGGCTACACAGTTTCTTCCCAGAGGTAAGATATTTCACTTTATCTAGTGTTTGTCAGAATAAGAATCAAAAGCAGTGATTCAGGACTCATTTCAGATAACAACAACAACAACAACATAAATCACCTCTCTCTCATCATCTTCCACTGGATTATGGATTGGAATTGTTGAGTGATGAGGCTTTTTTAAGCTATTACTTTTTTTTTCATCAAAAGTATAATATTCTTATACTATTCAAATATCAAGGACTACTGCAGTGCCATAATTGAACAATTCAGTGAAGCAGACTTCTATGAACTGATGCTAAATGAAGCAAGAAGAACCAGAAAAACTACCTATAATGATTACAATGGTAACAACAATAAGAACAAAAAATGAACTGAATTGCTAGATAATTATGATGACCAAACTTAGTCCCAGAGAAGAGAAAGTAAATCTCACTTCCTCATTTTTGAAGTGGGAGAGCTCTATTGGTAAATTTTACTAACTGCTTCCTTCTTTAAAAAAAAAAATGTTTTTTAAAAGAGCTTGATGATCAAGAGGAGTCAGCGAAGAAAATATATGGAAATGCAGGTATTTTGAAAAGACAAGCTCTTGCTTTTTATAGACTGTCATGCCACAGTTTGAAAGACTTAGAGCTAACTCCATTACTTCACCAATAAGGACATTGAGGTCTGGAGAGAGCTGATTAAAACAATACTTCATGCTTTACCCTGTCACAATGATAATAAATACCAGATCTCAAGCCTAAATTCTCTGGCATTCCAAATCTGTATTTCTCCACCGCCAGGTGTTTTTGTTGAAATTGTATTTGTGTGGTCTTTGTCTTATTCCTTTTCTCTGTTCTTTTGTTCTTTTTCTCTACTCTCATTTGACTCATTCTCAAATTTTGATTCTATCTGTACTGTGATGCTCATCCATACACACTTCCCTTGCTTCATAGCTTCCTACCTCTAATTCACTTTAGGTGGCAATGGAGCAGTAAAATGAAGCTGACCAGACCTCATAACTTCCAGTTTGCTGGTTCACTGGTGCACAGATCTGGGAGGCAAGTAGCACTCCTGTGTTTCCTGCCAAGGGTTTTCTAATTTTTTAAGAGAAATTGTCTGTCTCTGATTCTCCACTAGGCAGAGAAAAACCAATATCATTGACCCAATGATGTAGTAAAAGTGAATGCCATTCTAGAAGACCCCACTGCGAATGCTGGCTCTATATTAAATTGGGTGCATGACCTTGGACAAATCACTTAAATTCTCAGTGCCTTAATTACCTTATCTGTAAAATGGAGGTAAGACCATCTTTCCTACCAACTTCAAAAGAGAGTAAGCTAGTCACTCCCAACAAATGGAAACCGATTTCAACATACAAAGCAGGTAGGATAGTATCACTGAGGAAGTAGGACCTTGGGGACAGTAGTAGATCAAATCATCATTGCCATCTTGACCATCTTGACCAATTCTCCCTTTAGACCCTGATGGACATAACACAGAACCCAGAATCCTTGAGAATGAATAGCAGGGCTCTCCAATCCACCAGAACAATTTCTAGTCAAGTCCACATAGCCATCTGTGAGCAGAAAAATCACTGTGGAGAGAGGAACCCTTCCTTCTCATCAGAACCAGCTGCTGAGTAACATCCCAATAGGCAAGTGGGTTCAGGAGCCCTAAAAGGGGCAGAAACCTTCAGATCTCGATTATTGTTCTTAGCCCAGTCTTCTCAGCCATCATCAAGGGAAATTTCTCTCCTAGAAAGAGGACCAGACATCCCCACCCACTGTTTCACAGGGCAGGGCAGGCAAGGTAGTATAATTGAGTTAATGTGCCCCCCTGGGTCAAATCACTATCACCACCTTGACTACATCTCCACTCAGATCCTAATGGGTATATCCCACAAACTGAAACCAAGAGCTTGAGGATAACAGAGTAGTAATGTTCCCAGTCCAGTGCCCTCAGTCATAACCCTGGGAAGCAGCCCCATAGAGATGTAGCTTCTCATGCTCCAACCACATCTACTGAAGACTCTAAAAGGAAAGTTCTTGCTACAACAATCTTTGGCATTGTCAGATAGCTCAATAACAGAATTGATGTGATTTTATTCATGGAAATGACAGGAAAAAGAAACTTGAACATCTGTTATGTCATAGCATCCTATGGACCATGGGACTTTCAAGTTTGCAGCTTTAACCCTCCATATGTTTTGTTTCCCCATTAAAATGTGAGAACAGAAATTGACTAACTTTTCTATTTTTATCCCCAGTGTTTAGCACAATGCTTTGTACACGGTAAACAGTTAATACGTGCTGTATTTAATCTAGCTTTCTAAAGGAATGTTGAGGGTCAAAGGAAATAATACATGTGAAAACTGTGAATTATAAATCAGAGCTCAAAAGGAATGTGAAGCCTAAGATAGAAATGAAAGACCTGAAAAGGGGGAGGCAACTACTACAATATTGTATTGTCCTCTTTTCTCTTTTTTTAAAAATAATATCTGATGAAAAATTATAGGATTAGACACAAGATTTGTAATTCCATTTATACTGAGAGCTCCCCAGTGAGGAAACCTCCTCCACTAGTGTAATTTAGCACATTCTTTGCAGTTACTAATCTTATTGTCTTTTAGAGTATTATCTAGAAATTGAGAGGTTAAGTGATATCTAGTATATGTTAGAGAGAGGGCTTGAATTTATATCTTTCATAGACTTCATAGTTAATTCCTCTATTATACCACATAGTTTTCTTAGGTATTGCATGTAAATATAAATATATATGTATATATATATATATATTTAACTTATGGATTTGTAATTATATTTATATAATATATTTATACAATATACTTGTGTTATATTTTATGCAATTATAATTATACTGATATGCAATGTACTTATAGTAATATATGATATAAATAGTTCGATAGCATCTAAAACACATGCCCTCATGGACATCTGCATGCATATACATATAAACATACATTGACATATACATGCATTTATTTTGAGAGGGGGAGATGGAGAGGAAGAATATATGTTTGTGGCAAGAAAAGGAGAGCAATAGAGAGACTGATTGCTTAGTATCCCTCTAAAATATGGTTATCAATTACATCTGAAAGAGTGTCTACTTTTCAAATTTCTTGTAAAAAGAAAAATATATATTTTATCACAATAGTGTGACTTTAGTCAAGTTGCTGAATATTAGTGTACCTCTTTACACTTCATCTATAAAATGTGAAAATTGGATTAGATTAACACTGAAATTGCTTCTAGCTATAAAAGAACTTTCTTTCTTCCTCATAGTTTTTAGAATGGCTCTCCCTTTATCCCTTATCTCCTCATCATTTTTCCCTCACCTGCATATACTATAATATAATGTTATAAAATAGGTTATATATCTCTTCTATAGACCAGCTGAAGAAAGATATTCCTCATATATACTTTCTTCCTATTCTCACTGAGAAAGTACATTAAATACAAAAACTAGCTTATTTGAAGTCTTAACATCAGGTCCTTGTCAATGTCTCTATTTCCAGAGGAAAATGCACTGTTCTTTCTCCAGAGGAGCCCTAGACATTACCCTCTGAACTCAGTCCAGAAACTCAGTCCAGATCTGCAATCGGATCCCCTATTGCAAAGTAGGGTACCAAGAGTCCTTGGCTTCTCTGCTGTACTGTTGCAAGGTTTTTTGTTTGTTTGTTTTGTTTTTAACTTTTCCCATGTTTAAATATCAGATATCCCTTTAAATGAATTAAGCTCTAGCTTTAGTACTTCCTGGGTATGTGACTCTGATCACATCACTCACTGAGCCTCAGTTCTCTCTTGTGTAACATTGCTATGCTTCAGGACCATGATATAATGGTTAGAGGGATGCTCATGGTATTAGGAAAACTTGGATTCAAGCCTCACCTCTGACACCCACCAGTTTAACTACTTCTAAGTCATTTAAGCTTGAAAGACAGTAAGTAACAGGTAGTTTTCCAATGAACAGGTATGGATCACATATTTGCATGAGCACCTTACAGGACTGTTGAGAGAAAGATTTTGTAAACATGGAGGCAGTGCTATATAAATGCAAGTCCTACTGCATTGTGGTGTAAAGATGATCTGGAAGACAGGAAGACTCAACTTTATGTCACTTCTATGAGGTTATTGGGTACATAATCCTGGGCAAAATCACACAAATAATAACCCCTCAATGGTTCAGGCAACTAACTTTCTACTATGAATACTGAGAACATATAAATGTGCTTTGAGAAAGAACTTCCCCATTTAGAAGGTGATTGTGTTAATGAAATCATGGATATTAAATATGCTATATTTTCATTTTTATCCCAGTCTTGTGATTGGAAATAGCAATTTGTAAATTAAACCATAACTAGCCTATCTTCATGATAACTTTGATAACTTGGATAGATCTTCTATTTCCTTAGTGTACATAATCTTTCCACCAATATGGCTTAGGAGATAGGTAGTACAGTAATTAGAGTTCTGGATCTGTAATTCAGGAAGACTCTTCTTCCTGAATTCAAATCTGATCTCTGACATTTACTATCCATGTGATCCTGGGAAGATCATTTCACCTTGTCAGCTGAAGTTTCTTTAGTTATAAAATGAGCTGAAGAAGGACAGGGTTAAACTATTTCAGTATCTTTTTTAAAATAAACTCCAAATGAGGTCATAAAGGGTTGAACATGACTGAATTGATTGAAGGGCAAAAGAAAATATTTTTATTTTGTTTTTATTTTTAAGTTTTTTACAGGGCTCAAAATACTATATACAGCATCTAATACTTTAGATTTGTAACTAAGCCTTTCAGAATCTATTGTACTTATCTATTATTATATAATTCATTATTCCTGCATATTGTCCCATGGAATGGGCCATCAATGGAACCAGAACTGATATTGATTCTATCATAAATAAGAATAATCCAGAGTCCGATAAGGAAAATCTCTGTGGGGACAGTGCTGTTTTATCTTCTAGCTCTGTTCTGAAGTAGATTCCAAATGATACAAGTTTCTTTTTTTTATTTTTAAAAAATTTTTAAATAACCTTTTATTTACAGGTTATATGTATGGGTAACTTTGCAACATTGACAATTGCCAAACCTCTTGTTCCAGTTTTTCCCCTCCCTCCCCCTTCCCCCTCCCCCAGATGGCAGGATGACCAGTAGACGTTAAATACATTAAAATATAAATTAGATACACAATAAGTATTCATGACCAAACCGTTATTTTGCTGTACAAAAAGAATCGGACTCTGAAATAGTGTACAATTAGCTTGTGAAGGAAATCAAAAATGCAGGTGGGCAAAAATATAGGGATTGGGAATTCAATGTAATGGTTTTTAGTCATCTCCCAGAGTTCTTTCTCTGGGCATAGCTGGTTCAGTTCATTACTGCTCCATTGGAATTGATTTGGTTTATCTCATTGTTGAGGATGGCCAGGTCCATCAGAATTGGTCATCATATAGTATCTTTGTTGAAATATATAATGATCTCCTGGCCCTGCTCGTTTCACTCAGCATCAGTTTGTGTAAGTCTCTCCAGGCCTTTCTGAAATCATCCTGTTGGTCATTTCTTACAGAACAATAATATTCCTTAATATTCATATACCACAATTTATTCAGCCATTCTCCAGTTGATGGGCATCCACTCACTTTCCAGTTTCTGGCCACTACAAAGAGGGCTGCCACAAACATTCGTGCACATACAGGTCCCTTTCCCTTCTTTAAGATTTCTTTGCGATATAAGCCCAGTAGTAACACTGCTGGATCAAAGGGTATGCACAGTTTGATAACTTTTTGAGCATAGTCCAAATTGCTCTCCAGAATGGTTAGATGTATTCACAATTCCACCAACAATGTTATTAGTGTCCCTGTTTTCCCACATGCCCTCCAACATTCCACATTATCTTTCCCTGTCATTCTAGCCAGTCTGACAGGTGTGTAGTGGGATACAAGTTTCTTAAAAAATATCTGTGGTTTCAGATTTGTGGTAAGTTGAAGTTTTTTAAGTCATCACATTCAGCTCCTGGAGAAAAGAAAAAGTACTGACTACTGAATTCCAATTCTCTTTCATTACTATAGTTTGTTATAACTGTCATAACTTAATCATCATATATGGTCATACAACAGTACTTTCTTGTCTTTGTCTTTTTGGGAATGTGAACTTGGAATTCTGGGCTCTTTTCTGTTGTATAATAATGGGGAATGGGGAAAATGTGGCAGAGGTGGGGACAAAGTTCACATAGAATATAAACAAGAAGCAAGAGCAAGAAAGTGATGTCCTATTTTAGTCTTCTGTTTCATCTGTGAAGAATTTACAAGGAGAATCAGGTTAAAAAGAAAATATGATTTCTGGAGAAAATGACAGTGAATGGAACTGATTCTGTTTATTTCTTTTGAAGCAGTAGGAGTCATAGCAGATAAAAGCACTTTGGGGCGCTTGCCTGTGGTACTTGTCGTAAGGAATAAAAGGGCTTGATGTTGAGGTTTTATTAGCTCTGACACTATGGGAGATTTCAATTCTAAACTGTAATAAGTAGCATATATAGTAATTTGGATGTGCCAGTGGCTGGAGCACCATATGTAAATTCACACTGTGAGTTTAAACATATTTGTGGTATGTTGCCAGTGGTTAAAATCTTAAAAGCTCTCGTGCTTAATTATTCTTTGGAGGCCTTTTTCCCCCAACTGATCTCCAAATGTTCTCTATCCATTTACAGAATTGACATCAGCAAAAGCTCTATTTAAGGCTGTAAGCATTTTTCCTTGTAATAGCTTTTTGCTTTTGTATCCTTCTATACAAATATTGTCTGAAATACTTCAGGTTTGCTCTTTTTCTAAAGGCAAAGGGTTTTCTTTTCTACAACTAGGTAGATGTCCTAGTAATCACTATTAAATAACAGATTTGAAATAAAACTGAACTTATCCCTGCATAACTAGACATCTAAGAGATTTAGGAAAGAAAGTTATATTTCTAATGGGTCTGAATTTGGATTTTGTTTGAGTCACTAATACTTGTGAGCAATTGGTCACAAGTCACTTAACCTTTCTCACTTTCAGTTTACTCATGTGAATTCTGGAAGATTTAAATGTGAATCCTGCCTCAGACCTATAACAGTCATGTGACCCAATATAAGTCACATTTTTCATGTCCGAATTTCTTCATTTGTATACAGCATCTACCTAATAAGGATATAAGAATCAAATTACTACCTATCCTTGAAGATGTCATATCTTACCTAAACTATATTGGCTCCTAGAAACTAACTTTGCATTTGAATATAATAAGTATTTAATACAGGTTTTGTGGAATTGTTTCTTCTTAATGGTTATTGCTATTATCTTTTTTAATGTAGGAAAGTAAGAGGAAAGCTAAAAAATATATAGCAAACATGATACCTTTGAAATGTCAGGATAAACTTGTTTTACATTTGTAAAGAAAAGCAAGATCTATATAATATAAATCTGAAGTTTGACATAATTTTTTTCTGTTATGCTGTGAATGTCTAATTTGTTAAATTCAGAAAAGTAAAAATTAATATATTGCATTAAAATGATGTTTGATGACCCCAGATGACCCATAGACAAGAATAAAATCATTCTTTTGTTTTATGGGCTATGTGTATTCTTCATGTCTTTTCTATAGGGAGGCTACATAGTTATGAAAAAGGTATTTTCTAGGACCTTAGAACAATTAAATTTTCTTCCCTGATCTGGTATTCCTGGGTATGTAACCTTAGACAAAAACCCTACCTAACACTCTGCCCTTGTGTTTTCTCATCTATTAAATGAAGGGGTCAGACTAGATGAATTCTGTGGTTCCTTCCTAAGCTGACATTTTCTTTTCAGGTCCTTTCCAACTCCTTAAGTCTTTCAGGCATGGATTTCATAAATGGGCATGCATGTCTGAAAATTTGTTCTTTGTAGAAGTATTCTTCAAATATGAAAAAACTAATTTTCCATGTCACTCTATTGTTATCCCTAGCCTTAGTTTCTTCAATGTCACATTCTTACTGTTAGAACGATTTCTTCATGACATTTACAGAAAACTTTAATTTTTTTTCCTTTTTGCCACTGCTTATAACTCTCAGAAAACTTGAAATTAAAATCTTGCTTTCACTGAAAAATGTTTTGTTCCATTGTAGGGGCAGGTTGATTAGATATTGTAAGGCATTAGGCATCTGACGTTGATTTTCTTCATTTTTAATATAACAAGCACTGAAGCATGTAGTTTCTTTTTTATTTTTTTTTAAAGAAAAAGCATATCGGATTGCTCCAGCTTTTTCAGCAGATAAGGGTGAAAATTTAGGTCAAGTTTGGTGCCCATCAATCTTCCCTGCATCCTTTATAGCTCAAAAGCAAATAAATTTTATGCAGGGAAAATAAGGCCAATACTGTGAAAGAAGAATCACTGGACCTTTGACCCTGAAGATAAAGTTTATGTCTTTCTTTTACCACTTACAAGATGTGTGTTCTTGGAAAACTTACTCAACTTGTCCCTCCTCTGTAAATTAGAAACCATATCTCCCCACTTGACTTCTACTTTATAAACTTATTGTGAATATTAAATATCATGCTATATAAAACATTCTTTAAATTTTACATATAGTAAAATATAATTATTAATATTATTCATAGCAATCACAATCAGAGAATTTCAGAATTGGAAGCAATGTAGAAACCAGCTAGTTTAGTCAGGTAAACATAAGCATTTACTCACACACACTCACACACACACACACACACACACACACACACACACTAATTCCTGAAATAAAACAATATAATAAAATAAGCATTAAAATAACAGTAGAATTTTTAAAAAGATGATTGCACATGAAACTACAAATCAATTATATACAATGTGCTGTGTCTTTTAAATATAAAATAAAAAAAATAGTGAATAGATTTTGAGTTCCAAATTTCTTTCCCTCCACTCCATCCCTTTCTTCCCTTTTCTCCTCCCAGAGAGGGCAAGAAATCGGATATAGGTTATATAGGTAATCATGAAAACATATTTCTTTATTATCCATAACATATCCTTTCATATCACCTTTATTTCCAAATGATTTTTCTCTCTTCTCCCTCTTCCTTCCATTAATCCTCAGTGCACAGGATCCTTTTATTAGCTATGTGATCCTGAGCAAGTCATTTAACTTTTAAAATGGAGAAAATAAAATTCCTTTCTCCTAGGATTATTATTAGTATTCAATGAGATAATTTTAAAAACATATTTTACTTAATATTTCCCCCAAAAAGTCCCCGAATTAGTTATCTAATCATTGCTTGGCATTCCATAACCATTCAAGGCATCTTGTTTCTTATCAAAACTATTTTCTCCCTATGAAAGTATCTCCAATATGAATTATTTCACCTATATAGCTACCTAATAATTGCTTCATGATGATGGGAGGGAAATGTTATGTTACATAGCTTAAATATTCTGTTCTGGTATAGATTTCCTTCTAAAATTAAAAAGGGACGAGACTTATGATTTCACTGGAGTAAGGAACTCCTGTCTAAGGAAAGTCCATTTACCAATAAAAGTAAGTACCTTCATGGTCTTAGAGAGTTACTTAGATCAATGAGATGTTAAGTGACTTTGATTAGAACACTTGACCAATATAGAATAGGAAAGACTTGAATCCAGATAATTTTTAACTGTCAGACCATGACATCATATTGCCTCTCACTATAAATTATAATAACACAGCCAGAGAAACATATACATAAATGTGTTTTATCTATACATACACACATATGTATGTATATTTATGCATATTATTATATTATGTATATAACATATATGCATATATATGTATGTAGATGTTATACTTTGCATATTATGTAGCTATATATTTATGTGATGTACAACATATTTATATAAAATATATGTGAGATAATACTAGGTAGACAAGTGGTTAAAGTACTGAACTTGGAGTCAGGAAGAACTGAGTTCAAATCCAGGCTCAGACAGTAGGTGTATGATCCTGGGCAAATCACTTAACCTTGTTTGCCTTAATCTACTAGAGAAGGAAAGGGGGAAACCACTTTAGTCTCTTCATGAAGAAAACCCCACAAACAGCATGGACCAAGAGATCTCAAAGAGTCAGATACAACTGAACAGCAACAAAATCAAGTATATGTCTATATTTCTATTTATTTATTTTCCTACTCATTGAAAAAAATGATAGACCTGTGTAAGAATCAAGCTTATAGTGCCATTCAGTTGTTTTGTATGTGTGCTTCATAGCTGTTTTGCATTATAGTGCTATGGTTATATATGACATTGTATAGAGTTATGTTCTTTGTCTAAGGGAAGGTTCCTCGAGGTTTCCTCAAGTATAGGTACCTCATCATTAACCTATGTTGTTGATGTTGCCTAGCTGACAGAGACCAAAGGGCATAGGTTGAGATTACAAGAGACCATGAATAAAGGGGAGAATCGTTAGGAAAAAGAACATGGTTTGCATAAGTAGTACAAAAGAGTTAGTGGTCATTTTTGGGTAACTTCAGGCACATTTTCTCAAAGTAAAGTAATGTTCCATCACCCCATTGTTCAGAGATTTCAGAATTACCTCAAAGAGTCAAGCACTGATAAATGCTGGATCTTTGACTTTTCAGCTTCCTCTAGTGAGGATGGCCTAATAAACTTTCCCAATGGGCTGTAATTTAGTATTATTTATTAATAAGGTTGTACTAAGGGTAATATTTTTTATGTAAATGTGCCAAGAAAAACTGATGATTCATCAGAGAAGTACTTGGCTACTTAAAATTGTGTTAAACTCGTACTTTCCCTCTTTCCCTTTTGTTAGCATTTTCCTAATTTTTGAAATAATAAAAACACTAGGGATTATTTTAACACACTTATATACGCACATACACACACAACTACTGTTATCTAGTGGCATTGGAATAAACTTTCATGTGTATTTGCATATTGAGGTTGATTTTGTTGTTCTTTTAGAAATCCTATTTTATAAACAGCATTTGAACTCCAAATGATCATGAAAAGAAAATCAAACACTGCTTTCCCACCCCATCCCTTAGTGCAGTGCATAGAAAGCCAAACATACATATGCATAGAGAGAGATATATCTATGTCTTACAACCTAATGGACAAAATTATGAAGAAGACGAAGATTCTTTGATGTTGTCCTAATTACATTCTGGGCCCTCTTTCTCCTTCTGGGTCTTAAGATCCAACTTCTTGTACCTAAATAACCTAAAGCACTCACCTCTCTACTTACCTTCCAAATAGCAATCCAGTTTCTCCAGGAAACATACTCAAAGAGAAAAGAGAAAAACCTGTGGATCTACATGCTGACTTAGAAAACAACAAATTAACAGTATCTATATTGTGCTTTTTCAATTTATTCTGCTATTTATTTCTCAATTACATGCCTTAAACAAAAACCTGTCTGATTCTTGTTCACCAATTGTTACTAAACCAAGCTACAGTTGGTCACTGTTTGGGTCCTGATTGATTCAGATTGAATGTAAATAGCAGTTATTTCTGCTTTGGCTAGAACACTAAGGATCTTCTCCTACCAGCTTCATTCATTCATTTATTTAGATTTTAGGTGTAAGAGGAGCTTCTTTATCTCAATTGCTCCCTCGTTTTAATCACTGAGTGGGTGCACCTTCAGTCAAATCAAGACCTGTTGAAGACCCTCAGTTAAAAAAGCCAAAGTCTCCCATTGCATCCCAGGTCTTTTCTCTAGGTATCTTGCTACTGGACCCAGATGGCTCAGGAGGGAAAAGTGAAGCAGATGACTTTGCCCAGCCTCCCTCACTTAAATCCAATTCACTTGCATGTCATGGCATCCCTTCCTGATGTTATGATCCTCCTTGAGAACTAAGGATAAACAACAACATTTTATTCTGGTTTGGCTTGTACTAGGAAACTTTACAGGCTACATGGTGGCCTTGAGTTTTGCACTTCTGCTCTGGACCTTTCAGACCTCTGTCTTTAAGCTTTCCTCTCTGGATCAAACCTCTCATGTTCTGTGTTCCATTTTCTTAGCTTCCTCTGTTAGAATAGACATTAACTGATCTGACAAACTAATCTGTCTTGATATTTTTACACTGCTCTCAGATAAGATTTGTATTGCTGACTTTTGGAAATTCCCTAACTCAGAGGAGTTGGTATAATCTTAGCTATTTCAGAGCTTTTGAAAACCTTATGGGAAAGTGATTTGTGGAGAGGAGTGGGGAGGTTAGAGATTTTGTGGCACAGTTTA
The DNA here is from genome assembly GCF_902635505.1 of Sarcophilus harrisii. Taxonomy (NCBI): domain Eukaryota; kingdom Metazoa; phylum Chordata; class Mammalia; order Dasyuromorphia; family Dasyuridae; genus Sarcophilus; species Sarcophilus harrisii. The sequence goes on from NC_045431.1 coordinate 101,593,356, forward strand.
ATACTAATACTTAATACCAGTAAGGCCAACTTCCTAATTCTCTTAAAATATGTGTATGTCATATTTAAAAACTAAATTTAATTTCTTAAGAAACAAAAATGAAGGCAAATTGAAGGATTACTAGTATAGGGGACAGTAGTGACTACTAAGGCAATCAGAAGTCTGAATATGAGTGTAGGTAAAAGTTTATTTCTCATGAGAAAGGGAGTGCAATCTCTTAACACACAAAGAGTGGTTTGAGAGAGACACGGACACTTTCCTGTAAAGTCTGAACTAGCTCTCTGGAGGACCTCAGGATCAGCCTGAGTCCTTGGTCTTAGTGGAGGAGTGAAGGAGGCAAGGAGCACATGGCTGGTCAAAGATGGAGTCTGTTATCTGGAATCTTCTCTTGTGTCTGCAGTGGAGAGCTATGGCTGAGTGTTCCCAGTTGTCCCAGCCCTTAAATACTTCAGTTTGGTTACATCACTACAACAGACTGAGCTTGTCCAACCATGTCATCACCATGCTAAGTATTAAGTATATGCTTAGCTATAAGTAGCTTGCTGACCTAGAGCTCCCCTCTGAAACCCCACTGCTCCTTTCCCAAAAAACTAGGGTTTCTACCACAATTTCTGAAAAATGAGGTAAGAAAGCCTGAGGCTATCAAATGCTTAACAGAGTTAGGTGTTTATCGCTCAATGGAGGCTCCATTCCATCTAGAAGGAAAGATTATGGTGGAAACCTAGGGGCAAAGAAGGAAAGATTTTTCTCAAATCTCAGACCACTAGTCATGATTAAAAAGCCAGTCCCTGCCCTTTAGGAGTTTATATTCTTACATTCTTTTGGACAACATAATCTCCATCCCCAACTGCCTTGTGGATTTTAATTTTCTAATTTTAAGTTTCATTTCTCCAATTTAATTTTTATGCTATGGAAACCAAATAAATCTATTTCACACTATTAAACTTTCATTAAAATAATTTCAAATTGAGCATTTTTTAGAAAAATCACAGGGAACTTAACAAATATATTTTTAAGCAAAAAACCCAACATATATAACATATATATTTAGTCACACTCAGAATGTAAATACCTTAAAAGATTATATTCTTATTTTATCTTTAGTTCTTAGCAAATAACTTACTTTCCTGAATTTAGAATTAACGTTTATGATATATATATATGTATATGCATATGTGCATATTACCTCCTTCAAATAATGCAAAATTTGAGAGCAATTAATGTTTACATTTTGTTTTGGTAAAGTATTATTTGAATTTTTAGAAACTACTCAGTAAATGCTGAAGAATATTGATGAATCATACTATCTGAGTTAGAAGGGAATTTAGTTTTCCAAATGTTATGTAGATTAGAATAAGTATATATACTAAATATATTAGTCTTTAATCCAGTGTAGGAATCCCTTTTACAAAACTCCTGGTAAATACAGAAACATTCTCTGTTTTCATGTATCAATAAACTAACAATTTAAGAAGAAACCAATTCAACATCACATGATAAAATAAGGGAAGGGGAGTAGTGCATAATAATAATAGAATATTGGTTGGGGAAAGATTTTGGATAGCTCTAAATGTCAAACCAAAATAATTATAATTGTTATAAAGATTTCCTTCTAAGTTAGTTAAAGATCAAAATTCTAGCCTCAGGGCCTAAGGTTATAAAAGGTTAAGTGACTTGCTAGTATACAGTAGAGTTTTAATATAAAATCAAATCTTCCTGGATTCAAGGATAGTTTTCTCTCCACTATTATACATATGTTATCCCCCTTTACTTATTCTGTGTTTCAGCCAATTGGCCTTACTGTTTCTATTGAATAACAACTACCATCTCTCAACTTTTACACTGACTGTACCTATGATACCGCTGGAATATACTCCCTCCTCCTTTCTGTTTTTCAGAATATTTAGTTTCCTGCAAAATTCAGCTCATTTCACTCTTTTTGTCAATTGCTGAAATTGCTTGTACTTTCTTCCCCCAAGTATCATTATTATTATGTTGTATGAAAATGAAAATTTTACTGTATTCCATATAATCTATTGTGTTTGTGTATGTGTGTGTGTGTGTGTGTGTCTGTGTGTGTGTGTTTCAATAAAATGCAAGTTCTTTGAGAGCAATAAATGTTTCCATTTGGATTTAGTGAAGTTTCCCAAGTGATGAATTCTTCCTGCTCTCAAAGAACTTGCATTTTATGGAAGGAGGAAATATGCACATATGCATACACACATATATATATACACACACACACATATATATTATATATACATATCATAAATATGTCGATTCTAAATTCAGGAAAGTAAACTAGTGCTAAGAACTAAAAATAAAATAAGATACAACCTTTTCTCTGAAAATCTGAGTCCTTCTAGGTTGGCATTGCTCAATCAAAACTCCATTGTTTTACAAAGATTAGCAAATCCCTAATTATATAATTTTAGTATGCTTGGATATATATTTTCTTTGTAGTCATGTTTTAAAAAATCCAGTTTTTCCCTATTTGCTAGATGAAGTATATAATGTTCTTTATAGGAAGTGACAGTGGGATTTGACAAAACCTTAAGGGTAAGTGCTTTTTATTTTGAAGACTTGAATATATCTTAGGGGTGAGAAGAAATCACTAGAGCTTATTGAGTAGGGAAGTAATATGCTCTGATCTGCACTTTAGAAAAATCACTTTGGCAGTGATTTTGGCACTTTGGAATGAACTGATTAGACCCTTGAGACAGGGTGTTCAATTAAGAGGTTATTTCAATAATCTAGGGGAGATAATGAATGCCTAAACTAGAGTGGTATATGAAAGGAAAGAAAAAATTACTTATGAAAGTGGACATTATTTGGTATCTGATGTGGATTGAGAATGAGATGTTTAAGATAACACAAAATGTTACAAATTTGGGTGACTAGATTCTGAAGAGAAAAAAATAAACAAATACATACATACACACACACATATAAGTATGTAGAAGAGAAATGGCTTTTGTGGGTGAGAGGAGGATAATGTATTCTGCTCCAGGCATATTGAGTTTTATATACCAATGAGACATCTAAATCAAAAGGGTCAATGGTCAGTTGGTAATATAGGCCTGTAGCTATAGATAGAACCAAGGTTTGAATTTTTAACTCTGAGTTATTAGCATCTTGACATTAATTGAACCCATGAAAACTAATGAGATTATAAGTGAAAGTATACAATTAGTCAATCAATTTGACTAGGTATTAGTGTACTAGGTTCTATGTTAAGTGCTGGGAATACTAAGAAAAAACAAATATAATTTCTGCATTCAAGAAGTTCATATTCTAATAGAAGAGAGAACATATAAATAACTAAGTACATAGAATAAATCTTTCCTTCCCCTCCCTCCCTCCTCTCCCATTTCTCTGTTTATATGGATATATGTATGTGTTTTACATACAAACTCTGTAAGTATATAGCTCTATGCATAAATTTGTATATGTATAATCCTCCCTGTATGTATGTGTATATATATATATATGTGCATATATGTGTGTATTGTGTTTTTAATTTTAATTTAATTTATTCTGAACTTAAGTAATAAAATCAACATTTCTATAACATAATAAAAACAGGAAAAATAAAAAGATGATTTTACATGAAATTGCAAATCTTTTATGTAAAACTTGCTATTCCATTTAAACATATAATTAAATTATCATGCAACTTTCTTTTTTGCTTCTTTTTTGTTATCCCCTCCCACCCTAGAGATAGTTATCATTAAACACAAATGTGTGTGTATGTGTGTAAACTAATTCTACATAGCATTTTATTCATCAGTTCTTTCTCTGACAGCGTATAACTTTTTCCTTCATATATCCTTTGTAGTTAATTTGGATATTTATAATAGTCAATTGGGGGATGACTGAACAAGTTGTGGTATATGATTGTGATGGAATACTAAAATGCTGTAAGAAAGGCTGAGCTCAATGATTATCAAAAAAACATGAATATACTTGTACAAAATAATGAAAAACCAAGAGAACATTGCATACAGTAATAGCAAAATTGTTTTAAGAACAACTTTGAACTTATGATGGGCTTTTAGGGAATCCAGGAAACTAAGATACGGGTTAGAAAGCAAAACATTCCAGTGTGGGGGATTCCAGACTTTGATAGAATAAGAAATAATCAAAGAAAATTGTCCTGGAGTGAGAACACGAGGGGAAAATAAAAATAGAAAAAAAAAATCCACCAATTACCACCTCAATGAGATCCTTTGTGGAGAACATAAAGGAATGTTATTGCCAAATTTCAAAAACTCTCAGATCAAAGAGAATATTTTGCAAGAAACAATAAAAAAATTCAAATATGGTAGAGCTACAATTAGAATCGTACAGAACTTATCAGCAGCCATAATAAAAGACTGCAGGTCCTGGGATCATATTTACCAACAATCAAAAATATCACACCCACCAAGATTATCTATAATGTTGAACGAGAAAATATGGACATTCAATGAGTTTGCAGATTTTCATGATTTTCACTCAACCAAACCAGAGCTTAAGAGAAAATTTAAAATATAAGAGCCAATTCAAAAAATCAGTTTCTAGAAACTCAATGTGGATGTATATATTTTTTACATTGGAAATTTATAGCATATGTCTAAGATTGATACCAACAATACAACAGCTGAAAAGAAAGATTGGGATAGAATTAAGATAAAAATAGTCATTATGTCATTCAAATGAGGTGCAGAGGAAGAATAGAAACAGAAGCATCAGAGGGGATGATGGGCTTGTAGTGTTGAAAATCTACTCACATATATAGTAGAAGGGGGTTGTCACTGTTGTAAAATATTACAGAAAAATCAAGAAGAATGACAGTTTTTAAAAAGGTCATTAGATATGATGATTCAAAAAGCTTCAGCAACTTGGGGAAAGCATTTTATAGGAGGAAGGACCAAGGACATAAAGTAAGGAAAGAAAGGTTTGATGCAGTAGTAATCTTACCTGTTTCACAATTTTAACTGGACCTAACCTTCATTCTAAATCTTTATTCCAAGATTGTCTTTACCCCATGTCCATAGCATTTTATCCTATAATGACTTATTTAATATCAGAATAAAACCTAGTCAATGGGAAAATTATTTTCTTTGAGTCTGTTGTTCTAATAATTAAGTAGAACAAAACTATTAGAGACTTTGCCTTCAATGATATTTTTTGTTAAATATTTCTAAAATTACATTTGAAACTTAAGCCATCATTCCTTATGATTGTGTTATGGTACTAATTTTTGATACATGGGAGAGCTGTTGGAATACACAGGAGCCACTTGATAGTGACTGCTGGAGATCCAACCCAGACTTGCAGAATGGATCTCCTCTTGTGAGAGCATGATACAAGGAGACTGAGAGGCAGTTGCTGTTCTCTGACCTCTCTGACTGAGAGGCCTTTGTGTTGTCTGACCTCTTTCCTCATCCTCTGCCTCCAATTTATCTCATTCCCAGTCTACAACACCTCTATCAGCAAAGGCTGCCCTGCAATCCTTTAGGTGTTATGATCCATAGCTGTGGAGGCTCTCAGAGGATTGACCTGTCCCTTAACAACTAATGATAAAAAATGAATCTTCAGGAAACTAAAGAAAAAAAAAATATTTTTGTATTAACTGTCATCTTAACTGGTTTAATCACAAGAAAACATTTTATTGGTTTGTTTATCTTCTGAGTTATATTTTGTATTGGACTACTTGGAATCTTATTTTGTCTAAGTAAATTTTAACAAATTCTAAATAAATGTCTTAGACTCTCCACTCTGGCTAGTTTTGTAGATTCTTCAAAAAAATTGATGGTTTACACATGTATGATACTAAATACTTTGAAAAGATGCATTCTGTAATTTACACCCAAATAATATTTAATAAATGAATAAGATAAAATACATAAACTATTGGGATTTTTCAAGGTCATTTCAATACAATTTTATCAATTTATTAGAAACTTCACCCCTTCTCCAGATTTGGTAATGTGCAGTGAAAAATATTCTTCCTCATTGCAACTGAGAAATGGAATTCAAATGCAGCCATTGTCAGTAAAGTACATATTGACCTGGGAGTTTTGAACCAAAATGAATTAGAGATTTAAAATCAGACAAACCTTTCTTTGGCCATCCATTCTACTCCCTTGCCTTAAGTTTGGATTGTACCTAAAAATAATTAAATTTTCCATAAGAGTTGATTAATTACTCCCTAAGGGTTTAGAATCAACTGTCCATTAATTGCTCATGATTTGTGGAGGGAATATGATAGAAGTTATACTTTTTAAATCATAGGAACACAAGCTATTAAATTCAGCAAATATTAAAAGTTTAGTATATATGTCTATATAAATATATATGTGTATACACTATATATGTATGAGTATAGACAAAACATATTTTTATATATGTATGCATTTACCATTCTGTGGAAGCTCTAAAATGTACACAAACATTAGTTTAGACTATGTACACATTTTATGCTAAGTTCTGAGGATTCTCCACAGCCATTCTCTCTTTCTCTTTCTCTTTTTCTTTTTCTTTCTCTTTCTCTTTCTCCTTCTCTTTCTCTTTCTCTTTCTTTCTCTTTCTCTTTCTCTTTCTCTTTCTCTTTCTCTTTCTCTTTCTCTTTCTCTTTCTCTTTCTCTTTCTCTTTCTCTCTCTTTCTTTCTCTCCTTCCCTCCCTCTCTCCTTTTCTCTTTCTCTCTGTGTCTCTATGTGTCTGTCACTCTCTGTGTCTGTGTCTCCCTTTGTGAGATCTGTCTCTGTCTCTATCTCTGTGTCTGTGTCTGTGTCTGTCTCTTTCCTCTTCCTCTCCTTCTCTCTGTCTCTCTCTTTCTCTTTGAGAATAATGATCCATGGGGGCAACTAGTTGATGGAGTGGATATAGCACCAGCCCTGAAGTCAAGTGGACCTGAGTTAAAATGTGAGTTCGGACATGTAACACTTCCTGTGTGACTCTGGGCAAGTTACTTAACCCCAATTGCCTCAGCAACCAAAAAAAAAAAAAAAAAAAAAAAAAAAAAGAATAATGATCCATGGAATCAAAATTCCCTCTACCAATGAAATGTGACATAGTAGCTATGAAATTAGACTTGGAGTCAAGAAAACCTAGATTCAAATCCTGGTTTAAACCTTCACTAGCTGTTTGACCTTGGGTAAGTAAAATACATTTTGTTTAATCCCTTACTTTTTAAAAGTACATTTTATTTTTATATCACAGTAATATCATATGCATATTCTAACTTCTTGCTTTACTTTCTCCCACATCCAAACTGAATGAGTTCTGGCTTGAAACAAATAAATATAATAATAAGCCAAACAATCACCTCATCTGACTGTGTGGACATCATTGTATATCTGTATATGTATATTCTTAATTGTTTATTACAAAGAGGGAAGTGTTTCCACATTTCTGGTGCCAAGATTACTCACATTACTCAGAGTTTGGCTTTTTTAATATTCTTTCCCATCTTTTCCATTATACAAAAGTAGAAACTGAAACTCAGAGAGTCAAAGTGATTTCCTGGAATCCAAGTAAAATCCCAGAGACAGTGAGTGGTACTAGCTCATTTTCTATAGCACATACAGGATTTCTTTTATTTGTTTGTTTTCCTTACAGATAGTGAGGCAAGAAGTGTAAATATTGCCAATCTCATCAACCTGAACCTGAACTTCAGAGAGATAAAACATTTACCCAAAATTATGCAGCTAGTAAATATGTGACTAGTAAGTCAATTGTTTGAAAGACTTCTCCCACTACAAAACCTACTTTCAGCAGGAACACTGAAGGAGTAATGATTTACCAAAGAATCATAATTTGTCAGTAGGAAGGGACCCAAGAGGTTATCTTGTCCACCCCCTTCATTTTATAGATAAAAATGCTTAGACCCAGATATATAATGTGCTTTGTCCGTAATTCCAAAAGTAGCAGACTCATGTGTGAGCCAGGTCCTTTAACTCCAAATCTAGTATACTCTCACTACACTATGGTATTGTCATCTTTTTTTTTAATTTTTATAGTACTTTATTTTTGAAATACATGTAAAGATAGTTTTCAACAGTCACCTTTGCAAAATTTTGTGTTCCACATTTTTCTCCTTTTCCACCCTTCTCCCTAAAACAGCAAGCAATCCAATATGGATTAAACATGTGCAGTTCTTTTAAATATATTTCCATATTCATCATGTTGCACACACACACACACACACACACACACACACACACATCAAAAGGGTAAAAGCATGAGAAAGGAAAAAAGAACAAGCAAAAAAACAATAACAATAATAAAAAGGTGAAAATTCTATGATTTGCCCACATTCAGTCTCCATAGTTCTCTCTCTGAATGAGGATGGCACAATTTATCACAAGTCTATTGGAATTCTCATCTGTTTTTAATTCCATCTATCATTGGAACTTAAGTAAAAATAATCATATATTTAAAGCTGGAAGGAACTGAGTCCAACTACCTCATTTTAAAGGCCAGAAAACTGATACTTAGGGCAGTTGAATATTTCCTTCTCTGCTTGCCTGATTTTTCCACATTTCTCTTTTCTCTGATTCAAGGACTATTGGTCAGAAAACTTTTTTCCATTGTTTAAAATAAATCATCCCTATAAGTCCACTAATGAAGATTTAATGGACCTAGAGGAACATACTGTAGACATAGTTTGTATCTTGGAAGAAAATGCTTAGATACACAGAAAATCATCACTCAAAAGAGACATTGAGATGAATTTTCTGGTATGGAAATATTGGGTGATGTAGACTTTAAGTTACTTTAGGGAAGGAATTATATTTAATTTTTTACTTATTTCCAGAGGCTAATGGTGTCTTATATATACTAGATTCTTGACACAATTTTTGAATAAAATGCTTGTTAAATAAAGTGTTGATGTTCACTCTTATAAGCAGAATGAGCAAGATGAACCCATAAAGAAGATTTTAAAAGGTATTAAATGGATTAAAGAAAGAAAGAAAAAAAAGATGGGAGAAACCATGCCAGAATTAAGGGAAGAATAGAATGAAAAAAAGTTATTTACAATGTCAACTCCTGTAGAAAAGATGATTGGATTTGATAATTAGGTAATTTTTGATGAGAATAGTAAAGTCTTGACATCAGAGAAATAGCTGTATTGGATCAGTCAATCAGTGTTAGATGATAAAGCTTTTTCTACCTATTCAGATTGGCACTTTCTCTGAAATGTATAATCTCAGAGTATCAAATATAGTATCAAGATACTAAGTAACTCGCCCAAGATCACATAGGCAATACATGTCAGTAAGAGGCAGTGTGATGTAGAGAGAGAGCAGAAACAGCAGGGCTCAAATCTCACCTCTAACTTGGTCTTCATGGTGTGTATTTACATTAAAACAACAACAACAACAACAACAACAGTAAAAAACAGATTTGTAGAAATGGAGTGAAAAGAACTGCTGAAAAGACATGGAGGTTTTTAACTTACACTGGTAGAGAAGATTGTGGATCCACAAAAATACTTTGTGCATTAATATTTTACAGACAACTGTGACTTCAACCATTTTTTAATTGCTCTATTTGTTTCAATAACATTTCCACTTACCTCATCTTTCATTGTTCTTACCATTATATAATCAAATCGGAAAATGTTTGAGTGTAAGGATCAGCATCCATTTTCTCTCTAGGTTTAAGACAGAAAATACTTTGAAACATCACAACACAGATTTTGTATTGTGAAGGTGATAATGCATTCTTCTTTGTGAAAATAAGGAGAGACTGCAATACATTTTCTGAGGTGATTGATCGGTGATGACAAGTTTACATTTTAAATTTCTTTTTCTTTCCTTTCAAGTTTTTAATTATGCACCTTTGGCCCAAGGAAATAAGCAGGAAAATGTTTCAGACTCAATCATGGCTCTAGTATTGGAAAATAGAAGTGCATTGGTAGCTAAAAATGATACCCCAGGGAACCACAATGCACCTTGTCCCCTGACTAAGTCTATTAAGTATAATTACCAAAGTTTGCTGATGGCCCAAAGGAAATGGGAGAAAGGCAGATGTGAGGCAGAAATGGGGAGTAGAGCACCTTGACTAATGCAGAAGAAAAAATGCTGACTGGCTTTTCCAACTCCCTTTCTTTCCTCCTCCCCCCACCAATGTCCTTTACTACTCCCTTAATTTAATTTAGTTTTGAAACCTCCCTCTCCTTCACTCTCATATCCAATGAATGACTAAGTCTTGTTAAATCTACCACAGTATCTCTTCAATCCATGACTCTGTGCTCTAACCCTCCATGATTTATTCTATGTTCTAGTAGCAATCTTTCATTTGCACATGTCTTACTTAGCATGTCTTTGAACTTCTATTGAAAAAATAAAATAAAATCAATAGCTCTCTGCTAACCCACAGGGTAAAATCTAAATTCCCTTGGTCTGGCATTCAAAGACCACCATAATCTGGTTTCAGCCTAGGTTTCTCGTATTATTTCATAATTCCCAAATTCATAACTTTTGTTATTTCACCCAAACCAACAAACCAAATAATTTATCTATTGCTTAAATTTGTTCTTTCTTTGATTTCTTATCTGCCTGTGTATTTTAGGTCATTTGTGCCTAAAGGGTCCTTTCCTGCAGCTTTATTTATTTAAATCATTATTTTTTTCCCTCCTCTTGAAGGTTCTTCACAAATATGTCTTGCTATAGGAGGCCAGGTATATATGTGCTTGTTCAAATGGATCACCAGGAAAAAAATAGAAAAAAAAGTACACATGACACATTTTTATATATAATCTATATTATTAACTTTTTCCTGTCACTTTCCTAAGTCTTTACAATAAATTAAATCATTAATCAAGCCTTGCATTGTAGCATTAGCTGGTTTCCAGGGTGTAAAACAAGCAAAATAAAAGCAGCAACAATAAAATAGTATCTTCTTATGTTTGTACTAATACAAATTAAATTTATCTAATAAATTATCATAATGAGAATCAATGTCTTTATATTTACTCAGTTCCTAGTTTTCTAAGTCAACCTCTATTTGAAATTGGTTGAGTTGAAACTTTTGTAAGGAGGTACCATATCTCCTCAGTACTAATTATTTTAAATATTACTTAAGTACCTATTATATATCAGGAACTACATACCAGGAACTAGTCATTACAAATGTGACATGAGACATTACCCACCATGAAGTTTAGACTCAGCAGAATAAAATCTGTCTTACAGAAAAGAAAATAGCTAATGGTTGTAAAAAAGTAGAGGTGAGATAGAAAAGTGTTCCATTTATGGGGTGGCAGCCTATTCAAAAACATGGATGTGTGATATTTAATACTGTACATAAAGTTTAGCAAGTAGACTTGTCTGAATGGAAAATAGAATACCTGAGAAGATTTTGGAAGTAATAAGTAGTCAATTTGGGATTATGCCTGAGGTCAGATTGTGAAACATTTTTAATTGTCAAATGAAGAAGCTTTTATCTCATCCTAAAGGCAGGAGAAAATCAACAAAGTTGATTGAATAGAAATGTAGTGTAGTCAGATACATTTTGGGGAAATAACACTTAAGGAGCTATAGGAAAGATGGATTAAATGGGCAGATCATCAGGGACTTTTATGATGGTTTATGTCAGAAGTCATATAGATCTAAGCTAGTATGGTCATGGCATGTGTCCCTTATGGGGACACATCTGAGAGTTGATGAAAAATTAGAAATATAAGACAATATATCTATAGTAACCGACTGAATAGTTTGGCTGAACATGAGTGAAAGTATCAAAGGAAGGTGAGCTATTTTTATTAATTTTCATCATGAATATAATATAGAAAGATAACCAAGTTGTTTATTTTCTATTTTCTTGTTGACTTGACTATATTTTGAAGCCAATTTACTTTTATTTGCTCTTATTATACTCTTCAAAAACAACTTGTAAGCACTCTTCTGTGTAGCTGTCACTTATATTTCTGGTTTCACATATATTAAATATGTCCATTAGGATCCCGCTCAATTGATTCATTAATTAGCTAGTCACATGTACATAACACATACTCACATTCAGAAAAACAATAAATAAATTCATGTTTCAGAGTGGTAAATTTTCAAATGTGTCTGATTTTTTGTACTTCATTCTCTCATTTTCACTTTCTGACTTAACCAGAAAGGAGAGTAGCAGGAGACTTCCACTGAACAGTGGATAATTTTGTACTGTTTTATCAAACTGTAGATTAGCTTCATGAATCAAAATGGACATGAAAGTAATAAGAATGGCCAAACCACTTGTAGTGAATTCTCCAGAATTTTGTCAAGGCTATATATGTAATGATATTTATAGACAAGAAAATCATTACTATTGCTATTTATTATATGTCACAATTTTATAATCAGATAATTTTTACATAATTCTAGTTTGTACATTTTAGTTTGTTCAACTATTTTGCAATTATAAATTGAAATTTTTTTATAAATTCTTTCTTTATGGATGATAAAATCTTATTTAGATACCAAAGGAAGAAGATATATACAATTTATATTATAGGGGATATTGTTTCCAGAGATCAACACATTTTCCTCCAGGAGAATATCTTGGCTTATTTTCCAAAAAAAGATATATTGATGAGAGTCCAAATGGGTTTTGAATGAATGACAAGTTGGACATTACATTGGAATCCCAGGGAGAATCAGATAACATACCTTTAGATGACAAATTAGTTCATTATGAGAACAGAGATGAAAATTTAATAAATTGATGGAATCAAACTTCAATTATCTAAAATGAGGCCATGTTCCATTATGTGTATCTCTTCCATTAATGTCCCATCTATGATTTTATACTCACTTTTTTGAAGTGAATTCATTTTGCTCATTGTTCCAATAATTGAATAATCTAATATGTAATTAACTCTGAAACACTTACTAAAAACCTTTTATCTTAAATGTGTTTTGTTCAACTATTAGAAGATCTCATGGTACATTTCTACTATGCACTCTCTCAAATAAATACTTCTAAAGCAGTTTACTTTGTGCTTATTTAGTTGTATAGAATTGAGTTTAAAATATAAAGTAACATCTAAAAGGATAACAAATCTTCCTGAAACTTAGATGATATTTACATAACAACAAAGATATATCATATCTATATACCCATATATTATTAAAAATTTGCAATTTGCAAATTTTGTGACATTTGTGATATCCCTTTACTGAAGGCTTAGGTTTTAATATTAACCCCCCAAAAAATTTGCACACTCATTTGCCATCATTTTTAGTATTCATTCTCATTCCTTTTAGACTAGTAATATAGTGAGTTCACTCTTTCACCCCAAAAAATAATATATAGTAAAATTGGAAAATTGTAGCTTCTTGTAGATGCATACAGTTTAGTGTGGTCATCATTAGCCTAAATTCCCTTTGGATAAACATTAAAATTAAGCTAGGAATTAAGAAAGTATTTTTAAATGGACTCCTAGACATTTCAAGTATATATATATATATATATGTATATATATATATATATACATATATATATATATATATGTTTTTAAAGAAAATACTGATATGTTCAGGCTTTTATGTTTTATAAAACATGTGATAATGTAGTATGGAAAAGCAGAACTATCCAACATAATTGATATTTTCATTTTTTTGTTTTGTTGGTTATCATTTTTCCTTTAATATTCATTTTAATGGGAATGAATGGATTCCAAAGAGCACTTGGCAGTGCTATGCAAAAAATCAGCCTCCAACAACCAGATGCCCCATCCAAAGCTGCCAGTATTCCAATGGAATATAGCCACCTGTGTTTATGAAGCCAGAAAAATATGCATATATTTTTAAAGTCCTTCAAGGAGAACTTTAAAACAGAACAGAGAAGAAGTGAGTCAATTGAACCCAAAAAGAATTCCATTACTTTACTGTGGGAAACCTTGTTTAATGAGTGACTTTGTCTAACTCTTTCACTTCTTATCCATTTCTTACCCCTTACAAGATAGCCTGAATTAAAGGAAAATAAAGTACTTTTCAGTGAACCTATTCAGGAGAGAATACCAACAATTTAATGTTCAGACTCTGATGTGGCTTTCTATGCAAGTTCCTCTGTATAACTGTCATAACCTATTTTAGTGTTACTTACTTTTATCTAGTATCATCCTAATTGCATCTTTAGACTCAGGAGTGCAAAATTAAGATGGTATTTTAAAAAGCCTTTGTTTCAAGGTGAGGGAATGTTGGGTAGAAATAGAATACTTGTTTCAGTTCAGTGAATTTAAGTGAACTGCCTCTGTCTCTGAAAATGACCAAAGACTAGAAACCAGAAATTGAAAACTTGAGTGAAATTATTGCTTTTCCTTTTATTAAGTGGTCAAAGGCAATGTGTTGTGCCTGGAGAAATTTTTTAGCACTGCAATCAAAAATTTAATAAATGATCATCTCGGAAAAGATGGGAAATATGGACCTGAGGTAACTCAGATACTCAGAGCACTCAGAGAAAGTTTGTGATACAACAGGCAATGTGATTCTGGCCAAAGGGTACTGGATGAGGAAAGAAGAGAGGTACATTTTAATCCTGATGTTAGCACTAATTCACTCTCTGTCTCTGGGGAAATCATTTCATTTTTCTGAGTCTCAAATGTGACATCTTTAAAATGTGAAGTATCGTTAGCCAAAAGTCCCTTTATCCTTCCAATATTAGGATGATTATTAGTGCTTTTCTTATTTATTTATTAGTTCACTCATTTCCCATTAGTATATTTCAATAAGAGAAGTAGGAGAACATATTTTGCTTTTGGGTAAATCTAGTACAAGTTTTGTTTCATATATGTCCAGATACTAGAGGAACAATTTTCTTTATTTACATAGGTTTCCCCAGGGTTAGCACTGTTAGTTACCCTTGATTGAATATTACAAAATTGAGGAAATGGGAAGTACTATTTATCCTCTCCACAAAGAACAAAGCATTTGTTAATACACTAGAAAATAAAGTGTTTTTAAAGGATCATTTTCTATGATTTTGTTAACAATTTGATTTCTAAGTTCATACTATCATCATTCTGAGTTGCCATAGAAGGCCAAAAGCCTAATACTACCCAGACAAACTCTTGATTGTGATTTATGTAAAATTTCAGTTAACTTCCAAATCAAAATATCTTTCCTGATACTGAAATGCTGAAAAGGACACAAGGACAACCACTTAAAGTAAAAAAGTAGCTGTGGTTGAAACTACTATATTCCCTAAGCTCTGTATTAGGCAATGTAATAATGAAATGGTTTTGAAAAACTTTTGAACTGTGAATATGAGTTGGATAGATATGTTCCAGCACATGTGAAAAATGAAAAAAGCACACACATATACATATACAAAAACCAATTAGGTAACAAACATGACTAATAACTCCTTTTTCTGTCTGGGATTTGTCAAAGATAATATAGAAAAAAATGTAAGTAAATGAGGTAAGAGGGAGACTATAAAACTATGAATTTGGACAAGATATTCAAAAATAAATAAGAATAATGCTGAGGTATTGCCATATCTGTGCATCAAAAGTAATATAAGTGATGGAAAGTGTACTTCCACTAATGGTCTGGACTGCAAAATTGAGTGAAGGAATTAAGATGTAAACATCAACCCTGCCAAGTGAGATGAATTTTCAGTTATGTCGCCAAGATCTACAATAAGATTTCTTTTCTAAATTAGCCATTTTGCTTCTTGGAAAATAATTTATTAAAAAAAGAATAGTAAGCTAGCCCTGAAGAGCTCCAAGGAAACATGTTACAATCAATCAATAAGGATGTGTTAAATGCCTACTATGTACTAGGCACAAAGCTGAGCTTTGGAGAAACAAAAAGAGGTAAATGAGATTCCTTACCTTCAAAAAACTTGCAATCTAATTGGGCAGACCAAATGCAAACAAATGTACGTGAAGCAAAATCCAGAATAAATAGGAAATAAAAGTGCAAGTATTAAAATTAAAAGGATTTAATTCATAAAATTTTGATAATAGGAGTTAATTCAAGAATGGGAAAGACTTAGTTATTTGGTGCCATATAATAAAATGTGTTGTTGATGCTGTGTTTTTACTAGCTTGATTAAAAACTACTGGATTATACCCAAGAGCATTAGAAATAGAAACCACTGTGTTGTGAATATCAACAGGTGAATTTTTTTTCTCCTAGTATTGTCTGAAATGATGTTTGATGTCATAAGCACCCATTAAAGAGGACTTCAAGCATTCAGCTGATGGATCATCTGTTCTTGTTTCCCAACTGACTCTTTGAGCTATTGCCCTTTAGCATCTAGAAGCACCATTTTCTGAAGAAAGATTCTGGTTCTTCTTTAAGTATCTTTTTCTTCCTCTAAATATGTTTCATCCACTTGAAAACTGGCCCCTAAAGAGTACTCTGTCTGAAAGAATAGTGCAGTCAGGTGAAATAATGCTATGGGGTTACTATCCTGTGAGCTTTATGTCTAATTTATAACTTGTTAAGCATGCACATATTGCTTTTCTAGTGACTTGCCTTGAGTCAAATTGAGCATTTTTATTATTTGGTGTTTCAGAATGATAAAATGAAAAGAAGAAAGTGATACAAGTAAACAAATTTTTATATGCATTTTTTTTTTAAAATTGAGGACATTCTTATTCTTCTTGTATAATTCTTACCACAATGGTGGGTTTTGATTTGTTTTTGTCTCTTAAGGGTAACAAAAGAAGAAGTTTTAAACATGTTTTCAATAACAAAATAAAGCCTTTAGATATGCTAGATAAAAGCAAATGGTAATTGAGTCTTTGATATCTTGAGCTCTCATTCTTTGGGACCATTTATTAGTTATAGCAAGGAATATAAGTGCTTGGTTATTAGAAATTTAAAAAAAAAGAAAGAAAACTGCATGTACTTTGTCACGTACATATGAGAGAAAGGTGGGGTGGAGAGAGAGTGGGAGGGAAGAGCAAGGCTGCTTTAATAAGAGGCCCCTTGGCAGAATGGCTAAAGAACTGGCCTCAGAGTCAAAAAGTCCTGTATTCAAGTGCTCCATTTGATCCATACTGATTGTATGACCCTGAGCAAATCAGCTATTTCTTAGGGTTTTAGGTCAGAACTGTCAAAAAAAACTTGGCCCACAATTCCCTAAGATGCAGCTTGAACCAGACTAAAATGTATTTTTAAAATATTTTTTAAAATAATATAAAACACATATAAAATCTATAGCAAGTTTTTTTTTTTTTTTTTAAATCAGTGTGTCACCTGAAGGGAACTGATTTAGGGGCCCCTGTTACTGAGTATACCATCACTGGTCTTGAAAACTCTCTAATATATTTTTTTTTATTTTAGAGAAGAAACATTTTCCCTGGAAGAAAAATATATTTTCCAGGAATTCTCTATATAGTTAATCATAGTTCTGGTTCTTATCTCTTGCCTGGGTAATTAAATCTTGAAGTCTAGAATTACTTAACCTATAATGGAAGATTTGTTCTTCCCCAGCAATTCAGAGTATCTTTGAATTTTTTACTGAGGAAGTATTAAGAAATTTCCAAAGAGTAATTTCAAGCTAAAAAATCATATAAAGTTATCCCAATGAAGTACAAGCTCTGACAATTTCAACTATTATATAGAGGGTTCAAGTACTTTTCTAACTGTAGCATAACTATATTTTACGAGTAACAGTTGAACCAAGAATAGAGACTTGTCGCCAGAAAACTTATAAGACTCATTCCTGAATCATTTGTGTAACCTCAGACTACCAAGTTGTTAAAGGTAAAAACTGAAAAATGGATAAAAGTAAAGGCATTAGCACAGGCTATACTCATTTCTTCAGAAGATATTACTTTGTAGCAGTAAGCTCTTTGTGAAATAATATCTTTGCTGGATTGATAGGAACACATATTAACAGAACTCCTCAATTTATATCCCTCAATAATCTTGAATTATTAATAGATCAGTATTTATCTATTTGTCAGAAAGACAAACTGGGTATCATTTGAAACAAAACAAAGAAAAAGGAGATTAAAAATAATACCTTAACCATAGTCGTCTAATAATTATAGCCAACATATTAAAAAAATCTTTAAAGTTTACAAAGCACTTTTCTTATCTTGTCTTAGTTGATAGTTGAATGACATTGTTAGCCTTTATAAGAAATAATTTTAGACAAAGAACCAATTCTAAATCATATACATATTTTTGAAGAAACATTTAGTGTCTACATTCACATTTAGATAATGTTCAAGAATGAAGAGTAGCAATAGGATTAATATATAATGATTTTATATACATTTTCTGCCATCCATATTTATTTGCTGAATTTCACATTGTGCAACTGTTGATGGTTTAAGAAAAGAAATTGGTTTCTAGAAACTTTATAAAAAATAAGAAGAAAAATGTGTCCTTATCTTCTGTTTTTCTAATCGTAGCTCTTAAAAGACTGAACTGCTCCATTTCTTTATAGGTTTTGAAGCAGTCCACTCTTCTGGATGTGCAGAAAACCGACTGCATTTTCATGGCAAAAAATTTTATTTTAGTGAAAAGCTGATTTTTGTTTGATGATTTTTGGACACAGAGTTGGAGGCTTGAGCAAAGTATTCAAAATATATTTCAAATGATGCAAAAATGTTGCTTTGCTTTTAGGCTTTTAGATTTTCTGTGGAATCCAAAAAGAGCAATTTATCAGCTTGTATTGTTCATTTTCACCTGTTAATTATGAACTTATGGACTTGTCAAATTTAATATCTAATGTTTGGTTTGGGGTTTAATTAAATTAATGGAAACAATAGATTTAGAGAGGGGGATGTTCTAGCTAATGAAACCACTCTATTAATTTGGGAATATAATTCAAATATTGGCTTGACCATAAATGAAGTTGGAGCAAAGGGCTATGTGGTAGAAAGAGGAGAAGAAAGATGCTATTTTTTCTGATGAGAAAAGGCAATAGGTGTTTGGGCTTTTCTGGTTCACATAATTTGGAAATGTTCATGATGCATCTAGAGGCCATAAGACATCTCTATTGGGAAAAACTAGAATATAGCATTTCTCCTAAGTTATGGCTAATTCCTGGCCTGGGGTTGTGTCAGCAGGAAAAAAGCTATTCTGTGATAGAAATCATGCTATTCTGTCTGCTTTTATTCCTCTTATTCCCAAGCCTGTTACTAGGCACTGAATTGCCTCTGGCTGGGTGCCTAGAAGCTTTACTCTGTCTTTAGAATTCCGAGTTTTATTTGGCAGGGTTACAAACTCCCAGAGGCTCCTGAGGACCAGTAACCATAGTCCAGTCAGAGAACTCAGTTTGCCAACTCTGAATTTCATTTGATGAAATATTCTGAGTGACTTGAAATTTTATATTTCACATACTCCCCAAATATATAGTAATAGAGAAATAGACAAAGGAAAAGGGAAAATGAGATGGTTCTTTCTTCATTTCCCAAGAAACAGATAAATGGCAAAAATATATACACACAAAAATATATCTACATGTGTACATATAAATATATACCCACAGCTATATTTTTCAATATATACATATATGTTTATGTGTGTTTATATATTCAGTATATATGCCCACACATATGCCCACAAGATGAAAATGGTCATCTAGTAATAATGAAGGGACATCTATTTATAGTATTTAGGAAACCAATGTATTGAAATGCTGTTCTGTAATAGAAAATTAATGCAAATCAAGCATTTATGATTTTTATCTCTAGCAGAGATATAGGGTTTTTGTTTTTCTCCCTCTACTTTTTGTTGACATGTTTATTTGCTTGATTTAAAAAAAAATGTATCAAAATGGTCTTCAATTGAATCTATATTAATAGTAGTAACAATAAATCATATTTATATCTCACTTTATGGTTTATAAAACACTTTACTTGAAGCAACCCTGTAAGTTAGGTAATAATATTTAATGATCTTTCCCCCCTTTTTGTAGGGAGGGAAAGAAATAGATTTGTAGTGTGGTCTTAGTTTACTGTGCCCATTAACTGGTTACTTCTTTGATTTGTATTTCTAGTCCCTCCATCAGATCTGAAAACATTTTACTTTTAAATTGAATGCCTCCTAGTTCTGGTGTTAGCATATAGAGAGGGATGATGTTTTTTGTACTTCAGGTACCTTTCTAGTTTTCTCACAGGCTAAAATAAGGGTCTGAGACTTATCTGCATAATTTAGATTTTCATGGATTCATATTGCACAAATACACAGAGTTGTACTGCTTCTATTGGATTATAAACCTCATGAGTTCCTTGAGGGCAGTGCCTACTTTGTCAATTTCTCTCATTAACTAGGGTTGTGCTGGAGCGCTCTCCCTCTTTCTCTGTCTTTCTGTCTTTCTGTGTCTCTGTCTCTCTGTGTGTATGTGTTTCTCTCTGTCTCTGTCTCTGTCTCTTTCTGTCTCTGTGTCTCTGTCTTTCTCTCTCTGTCTCTATCTCTCCCATCTCTCCTCTTCTCTCTCAATCTTCTCTCTCTCTCTCTCTCTCTCTCTCTTTCTCTCTCTTTCTCTCACTTCAAAACAACTCAATTTCAACTAATACCTCTGCCCAACCCCAAATCCTATACAAACAAAGCAAAATGGTTTCAAGATATTCCTTCTTGGACAAAGGTGAAGCTTGGAATGATGACAGCTGGATGGAAAAATGAATAAGAACACTAGTTTAGAATGAGAAAATTCTATGTTCAAATCCAGTCTCAGTTATTTGCTAGCCATGTGATTCTTGGCAAGTAACTTCACTCTATTTATCTCAGCTTTCTGAAACATGAAATGGGGCATAATAACTACCTACTTCTCAGTTATTGTGAGGATCAAATAAAATATATGTAAAAGTGCTTAGTATAGAATCTGGCACAAATTAGGCATCTAATAAATCTTTCCTTCCTTATTGTATTTATTCATTCATTTGTTCTTTCATTCATCCCTTTCTTCTTCAGTTCTACAAGTGGCTATTAAGAACTACTATTTATGTCAGGCACAATACTAGGTAGTAGAGTTACAAAAACAAAAGGGAAGGGGTAACTGTTCTTGAGACACATAAGGAAGCAACATGTATATAGATTTGTTTTAAGTACAAAATATATATGAAATAAACCAGTCACCTAGGGGAAGGGGAGAGAGAGCTTTAACACCTGCAACATCAGGAGAGGCTTCTTATAGGAAAGTACTTGAACAGAGGTTTGAAGAGAGTTAGGAACTACAAAAAGCTGAGAAATTAAAGAACCTATAATGAGGTTACAAACATCAATAAATGACATTGTTCTCTTGTTCCTTCAAGTAGGATTTGAACCGGCTTCATAGAATTCCTAAAGCATTTAACACATGGTCTGTTTCCAAAATATTACTGGTTCTTGGTTTCCAATTTTATAGAGAGATACACACATACATTTATATATATATATATATATATATATATATATATATATGTGCATATATATGCATATATATGTCAAGATGGTTATAATTTTTTAAATTATTGTATGATACTATAATTCCCAATACATAGTTCTTATTAGAATACATTATTTTCTCTCTTTCTTAAAGTTTTTAGAACTATAGTGATAAAGTCATTTCATCAATTTTATATAATTTAAAAGAATATTTGAAGAACTTTATGGATTACATTTTTGAACTAAAGATATGATTACATGATTTCTTTAATTTCTAGCAGGATTTCTTCCCTTTGGCTATCTGTGACATACCCTGGATGAATGAATAAAACATTTAAGCATCTATAATATACAAAACTCTGGGAATGCAAGTCCCTACTTGCCAGAGGCTCATGTTCTAATGATGGTGACAATACACAAGGAAAGCTTGATGTACAGTTTAGATGGAAAGGTCCTCATAGAGCTTATGGAATAGCAGCAAAATAGCTGGAAATGATTCTTCTTTAGTGTCATTTTCACAGACAAAATCATATAAGTTTTTGATGTTGTACCTGTTAAGAGTGCTGAAGATTTTGGAGAAACATTATTTTCTGGTTCTTCACTGAATGTGACCAGCATATCTGTAGGAGCAATCTCCAGGATTTCCCAGAGTGATTGATTTTTGAGCACTTGGCTGGAAACATTAATGTTCCCAAGACTCCTAGATTCAAAGTCCTGGGCTGTCTCCTTACAGTTTTGAAGTGAGATGGTGCTCTGAAGTGATGAGTGAAGGTGCATCTTGCTTTCACATACAACCTCCTATCTTCTCCTCATGATGCTTAACTGCCTCAGCTTCATTGACGATTGCCATATGAGTACTGCATTCCCAGGACAACTGGATTTTGTTGTTGAAACCTTTCATTCTTATTTGGCTTTCATGACTCCATGGGGTTTTCTTGGCAAAGATACTGGTTTGCCATTTCCTTTTTCAGCTCATTTTATACATGAGAAATTGAGGCAAATAGAGTTAAATGATTTGTCCAGGGTCACACAGTTTGTCAGTGTCTAAATTTGGATTTGGATTCATGAAGATGAGCCTTCAGAATTCCAAGCCAGAGCACTGTCCATGCTCTGCCTAGCAGAGCTGCCTAGCAGTCCTATTATTATCCTAATATCCATTAAGTGGGAAGCAATTGGCCAGTAACAGTTACCTGAAGTAATGAAGAAGGTATACTCTTTCACTCCAGTGATTCTTCCCTTAAAAGTGGCAGCAGGACCTGAGTTATAGGTCCAGGAGCCTGGAGTATTCTGCTATTCCACAGATTCTTGATTTCAGGCTCCTAGTTTATCTCCATTCATTTCAAGAAGGGGATGTTGGTCAGAGGGGTAGGGAGTGGTAGGAGTTTGACTTGACTTGTACATGCTATCTCCTATCTCCTCTCAGGATGTCTTATCACTTTATACAGGATCTTCATTACTTCAAGCTACCTTTTCAAGACTGATGACTGAAAAACAGTTTCATATCTAGTCATCATATCATGAGTTTGATCGTATGGACATTCTATTTTGGATTGGGAAAATAAATCTTGATACATTTGAAATTTTAAAAATGATTTTTAGAGATCGTCTATGCCATTATGAGGCATTCTCAAAGTCATTAAAACTAGTGACACTTTGTTTTATAAGACCATTTTACTTAATAGAGAATAGCATATTTGGAGTTTCTCTGTAGACTGTACTTGAAGGTTTTTCAGCTATGAGAGATTGAACTCAATCCACGCACCACTACAAGTGAAACCAGGCCTGCCATCACAGCTGAAGGAGCACATTTATCTCCTACACCTCATTGGAGTTTCTTATTAATGCTGACATCTGTTCAAGTCTTAATTACCCTATTCCCACAACTGGTCCCTTGTCACATTTTGTCTACAGTGGTAACTCAAAAATAAAAGTGCAAAATATACTTCAAAGCAATGATATGATGGTTAATTAATATAAAAAATACAAAAATTTTGTACAATATTATATATAAATGTTATTAATTTCTAAAAATAGGACTTTATAACTTTTAATAAAAGTAAACAAGGAAGTGGGGAATCACATGTATATCAAATGTTATCAGGTTGCAATATTGAGTACACAAGAATTAGAAAAAAATTTGGAAATAGGGTTATCATGGTATAGTTTATGGAAGTTGATTTTGGAGATAGAAAAACCAGGATTCAAATTCTTCTGAAACATCCCAACTGTATAATCATAGACAAGGTATTTAACTCAATGCAAAGATAACTTTCTATATCTATAAATTAGAGAGAAATTGATGGTCTTCTTATGTGGAGTGAGTTTCCACACACAGATTAAATTAAAGACCTGGAGTCTAACCCAAATTAAACATATGATGAATATGTAAATAATTATTACTGCTTTAATCAAAAGTTCAATGAAATAATTAATTAAATATTTCCCTCAATTTATATTTTATAAACCTTTCATCCCAAAGGGGACAGAGAGTTGCCCTAGTTCTTTTCTACTCTTGCAAGAAAAAAAAAAAGGAAAAGAAACAACTTCCCAACCTTATGGGTCCAATTTCCTCCTTTATTGGTAGGAAATTCTGTTCAATCATTTTTTGCATGCATCTGACTGTGAGCCCGTGTTTTGGACAAGCATAATGGAGTGATATGATATTTCCTTCTCAGCTCATTTTACAGATAAGGAACCTGAGGCAAACGGCATGTGTAAACCATTTAGTGACGATAATGGTTATGATGATGATAATGATAACTAACATTTATATAATGCTTACTATATAAATTATTATATATATCAGGCTCTCTTCTAAATTTTACATTTATTATTTCATTTAAACCTGACAACATGCTTGGGAGGTATATGCCATTGTTGTTTGGTCATTCCCAAATGTGTCTGACTATTCATGACCCCATGTGAGATTTTCCTGGCATAGATACAGAAGTGGTTTATATTTCCTTCTTTAGCTCATTTTGCAAATGAGGAAACTGAGGAAAATAGTGTTAAATCACTTGCCCAGAGTCACGCAATCTGGAAGTATCTGAGGCCAGATTTGAATTTAGGAAAATGTGTTTTCTTGAAGCCTGCACTCTGTCCACTGCACCAAAAAAATTAAGAGGTTGTTCTAAAGTGTTTTAACTACAGACTACTTTCTAAAGTTATTAGAATTCACTGATATTTGATATGTGTTATTGATCTGCTTTTCCTTGCTAGGTCTTTTTGGATGCTGGCTTTTCTTGTTTGTTTGGTTTGGTTTTGTTTTTCCTCATTTGAACGTTTTCTCAGAGGTCATTGAGTTCCAATTTACTGAATGGAGTGATTACCAACCGAACAAAGGTCTAAATTGCCATCTTAATGTTGGCAAAGAGCTTTACATGGATGTGCTCATTTGAACTTCACAATATTTGAACTTCATAACTTGTAGAGTCATATTCAATGTATTTGTATACATCTTCTTATAGATGATGATACTGAAAGCTTGAGTAACTTGTCCATGGGACAAGTAAAGAGACATAATAGATAGAACTAAGAACTTAGAGTCATGAAGACCTGAATTATTTCACCTAAGACACTGTATGAATCTGGACAAGTCACTTCTGTTTGCTCTAGTTCCCTTATTTGTAAAATGAGAATAATAGTAGCACCTACTTCCCAGGGTTGTTATGAGATATGTGTAGAGTTTAGCAGAATGCCTGGAATATAATAGGTAATAGTAAATACTAAAATGTAATGTAAAAATATATTATATATAACTATGTATTAAATACATAAATAATGTTATATACTATATAAGAAATATGACATAATAGCAAATATTAATTTTCATAATCATTAGTATCATCACAATCTTCATATTATAGATTCTTTTTCCTATTCAGCACTTCGCTATATGTGCTACTTTTTTTTGTCAAAATAAAAGTGCAGTGATTCATTCATTCTCTCTGTCTCTGTCTCTGTCTCTGTCTCTGTCTCTGTGTCTGTCTCTCTCTCTCTCTTTCTATTAAACTCCAGAGTTAGTATTCCAGACTGAGATCTTTCCAGTTCTGAGTCTAGCACAGTAGTTACTATCACTCATTGTCTATCAAGCTGCCTAAAAGAAACATTTTTATTGCTGTAATGGCAAAGGGAGTGCATTCATCTAGAAAGAAATGTTATAATAAAAAAAGCCAGGAGAAGAACTGTGTATAAAAGCTAGGGAAATACTAAACAGAAGAGCTTGATGAAAAAGGGAGGACTTGACTTAAGCATTGGCGATGAACATAGAGGAGTAAGTAGAAGTATTCTAAAAGAAAGCATAAATAAACTTTTTGCTTGCAAAGTACCAGATACTGGTGATACACAAACACACATATACAAACACATGCATGCACACATACACATGTATGTGTGTATGTGTGTATATATATATATATATATATATACACCTACATATACATATATATAAATATATATGTATTATGGAGAGAAAAAATGAGAGAAGGAAGAGAGAGAGAGAGAATCCCTTCAATTTTATTTCAACAAGAAAAGGTAGCACACATAGCAGAGTGATGAATAGGAAAGAGAATTGATTTTTATTTTCCCCAGAGGAGTGAAAGAAGGATGATGTATGCTAATGGTAGCAGGCAGATTTAGATATGTAGTAAATATAATTGGTTAAGTAATGTAGTTTGCACACACTCACTTACTAATCAAAAATATTGGGCCGTAGGAAAGTATTTTCAAAAATGACTGGATTGACTTCCCTAGGGTTAGAAGCCATGGTTCCTTGAGGAGTTGGAGTTTTAGATTCATAATTCGAGTTTGATGTGGAGGATGCCAGTCCAGTCAGGAAGAAGTAGAACAGATAGATGCTGAGATAGCCTGGGGAGATGGCAAAACTACTAATCATTTTAAATCAATAGCTTGAGTATAGCCAAACCTAATGTTCTCATCCAATTTTAAAATGACACAAATGTGGGAGGGTTTGCAAACATATTCTATAATAGTCAGAACTGGAAAAAAATCTTAAAAGGTAAGAATGTAAGAATAGCATTGGACTGAGTTTAATAAGGTTAAATTCAAAACAGATGGATATAAAGACTTATAATGACATCCAAAATAGTCAACTTTTCAAGTACTATATAAGGAAGGTATGGTTAAATAGCATTTGTACTGGAAAAAATGTAGTACTTTCAGTAGGCATCATTCTCATTTTGAGTCAACAGAATAGTGTGATAGCTGAAAAAAAAGTATTGTGGAGAAAAATCACTAACAAAAAAGGGTAAAAATAATTCTACTCTACCCTGCCCTCATCAGATGTGTTGTGTTCAATTCTAGATTCAGAGTTTAAGAGAAAATCTATAAACTCGAGAGTAACCAGGGAAGGACAAACAGAATGAGGCTAAATCCCAAAAGAAGGGAATGAAGGAACTGAGGGATGGGGAGCCGAAAAACTGTTTGTTTTTTTTTTTTTAATGAAAACTCATGTGGAGAAAGTATTAAATTCTTTCTGTTTGGCCCCAGAAAGTAGAACATGCTGGTGGAATTTGCAAAAAGGGAAATTTAAATTGGATGTCAGGAAAGAAAAGAAATGAAAAAAAAAGTTCTTAATAATTAGAACTGTCTAAAAGTAAAATGGGTGGCCTCATAAGATGGTGATTTCCTCCCTGGGTATCTTCAAGCAGAAACTAAATGACCACTTGTTGGATATGTATTCCATCAAAGATTCTCTTTACATAAAATAGACTAGGTTAAGGATTCTTAACATATAATTGGATTTCTCTTTAATTCTTTGTGTTTTCTTTTATGTATTTAAAAGTATTATTTTTTATAATAACTTTTTATTGACAATACGTATGCATGGATAATTTTTTACAACATTATCCCTTGCACTCACTTCTGTTCCAACTTTTCCATTACCCTCCCTGTATTCCCTCCCCTAGATGGCAGGCAGTCTTATACATGTTATCTATGTTGCCAATCTGACAGGTGTGTAGTGGTAGGAGATATCCACTTCCATCAGAATACAGCTGCATACAGTATTGTTGAAATGTATAATGATCTCCTGATTCTGCTCATTTCACTTGGCATCAGTTCATGTAAGTCTTTTTAATTTTTAATTTGATATAATCAAAATTTTCTATTTTGTGATCTCTGGTTCATCACAAATTCCTTCCTCCTCCACAAGTCTGAGAGGTAAACTATCCTATGTTCCTCTAATTTATTTATAATCTCATTCTTTATGTCTAAATCATTGACCCATTTTGATCTTAGTGTATGGTGTTAAGTGTGGGTCCATGCCTAATTTCTGCCAGACTAATTTCCAGTTATCCCAGCAGTTTTTGTCAAATAATGAATTTTTATCCCAAAAGTTAGGATCTTTTATTAATTAATTAATTAATTAATTTTATTAATTAATTAATTAATTAATCAAACACTGATTTGTATAGTTATTGACTATTTTGTCCTGTGAACCTAACCTATTCCATGGATCAACTAATCTATTTTTTAGCCAATACCAAATGGTTTTGTTGACTGCTTCTTTATAATATAGTTTTAGATCAGGTACAGCTAGGCCACCTTCATTTGATTTTTTTTTTTTTTTTTTGAGATTTTTTTTCATTAATTCCCTTGAAATTCTCGGCCTTTTGTTCTTCCATATGAATTTTGTTGTTATTTTTGTCTAGGTCATTAAAATAGTTTCTTGGGAGTCTGATTGGTATAGCACTAAATAAATAGATTAGTTTAGGGAGTATTGTCATCTTTATTACATTCACTTGGCCTATCTAAGAGCATTTAATATTTTTCGAATTATTTAAATTTGACTTTATTTGTGTGGAAAGTGTTTTGTAATTTTGCTCATATAATTCCTGACTTTGCTTTGGTAGATAGATTCCCAAATAGTTTATGCTATCAACAGTTATTTTGAATGGAATTTCTCTTTGTATCTCTTGCTGTTGGATTTTGTAGGTGATATATAAAAAGGCTGAGGATTTATGGGGATTTATTTTGTATCCTGCAACTAAAGTTGTGAATTATTTCTAATAGCTTTTTAGTAGAATCTCTGGGGTTCTCTAAGTATACCATCATATCAGCAAAGAGTGATAATTTGGTTTCCTCATTACCTACTCTAATTCCTTTAATCTTTTTCTCAACTCTTATTGCCAAGGCTAGCATTTCTAATACAATATTGAATAATAACGGTGATAGTGGGTAACCTTGTTGCACTCCTGATCTTACTGGGAATGATTCCAGTTTATCCCCATTACATATGATGTTTACTGACAGTTTTAAATATATCTTCCTGACTATTTTAAGGAAAAGTCCATTTATTCCTATATGCTCAAGTGTTTTTTTTTTTTTATTAGAAATGGATGTTGGATTTTATCAAATACTTTTTCTGCATCTATTGAGATGATCATATGGTTTTTGCTAATTTGGTTATTGATATAGTCAATTATGCTAATAGTTTTCCTAATGTTGAACCAGCCCTGCATTCCTGGTATAAATCCTACTTGGTCAGAGTATATTGTCCTGGGAATGATTTTCTGTAATTTTTTTGCTAATATTTTATTTAAGATTTTAGCATCAATATCCATTAGGGAGATTGACCTATAATTTTCTTTCTTGTTTTCAACCTACCTAGTTTAGGTATTAGTACCATGTCTATGTCATAAAGGGAATTTGGTAGGACTCCTTCAATCCCTATTTTTTCAAATAGTTTATATAGCATTGAAGTTAATTTTTTTTAAATGTTTGGTAGAATTCACATGTAAATCCATCTGGTCCTGGGGAATTTTTCTTAGGGAGTTGATTAATAACATGTTCTATTTCTTTTTCTAAGATGGGACTGTTTAACCAATTTACTTCTTCCTCTGTTAATCTGGGCAAGCTATATTTTTGATGGTATTCTTCCATTTCGTTTAAGTTATCGATTTATTGGCATAAAGCTGGGCAAAGTAATTCCTAATTGTTGCTCTAATTTCCTCTTCATTAGTGGTGAGTTCTTCCTTTTCATTTTTAAGTCTAACAATTTGATTTTCTTCTTTCCTTTTTAAAATCAGATTTACTAAGGGTTTATCTATTTTGTTGGTTTTTTCATTGAACCAATTCTTAGTTTTATTAATTAATTCAATAGTCTTTTTTTTACTTTCAATTTTATTAAGTTCTCCTTTTATTTTTAGAATTTCAATTTAGTGTTTGACTGGGGGGATTTTAATTTGTTCCTTTTCTAGCATTTTTAGTTGCAAACCCAATTCACTGACTTTCTCTTACTCTATTTTATGCAACTAGGCCTCTAGAGATATAAAATTTCCCCTCTCACCACTTTGGCTGCATCCCATACATTTTGGTATGACATCTCATTAATTGTCATTTTCTTGGGTGAAGTTATGAATTATGTCTATGATTTGCTGTTTCATCTAATCATAATCAATCTAATTATGAGATTATTTAATTTCCAATTATTCTTTGGTCTATTTTCTCCTGGCTTTTTATTGAATGTAATTTCCATTGCATTGTGGTCTGAAAAGGATGCATTTACTATTTCTGCCTTTCTGCATTTGAGTTGGAGGATTTTATGTCCTAATATATGGTCATTTTTTGTATAGGTTCCATGAACTGCTGAGAAGAAAGTGTATTCCTTTCTGTCTCCATTTCATTTTCTCCAAAGATCTATCATATCTAACTTTTCTAGTATTTTATTTACCTCTTTGACTTCTTTCTTATTTATTTTTTGGTTTGATTTATCTAATTCTGAGAGTGCAAGTTTGAGATCTCCCACTATTATAGTTTTGCTGTCTATTTCTTGCAGCTCTCTTAATTTGTCTTTTAAGAATTTAGATGCTACACCACTTGGTGATTATATGTTTAATATTGATATTGCTTCATTATCTATGCTATTCTTTAGCAAGATATATTTCCTTCCTTATCTCTTTTAATTAGATCAATTTTTATTTTTGCTTGATCTGAGATCAAGATGGCTATCTCTGCTTTTTTGACTTCACCTGAAGCATAATAGATTCTGCTCCAACCTTTTTCTTTTACTCTGTATGTATTGCCCTACTTCAAGTGTTAAACAACATAGTGTAGGATTCTGGCTTTTAATCCATTCTGCTAACTGCTTCGAGTTTACCCCATTCACATTTATGGTTAAAATTACCAATTCTATATTGCTTGCCATCTTTTTACCCCTACTTATGCTTTTCTCCTTTCCTTTCCCCTTATCCTCCTCCCCAATATTAAACTTGTGAACACCACTTCCTTCTCACAGCCTTCCCTTTTTAGTATCCCTATCCCATCTTAGAATTTCTCCCCCTATATTACCCCTTTTCCTCACAATTTCTGTATTCCCTTCCTCTTAGCTTATTCCTTCATTTTTCACTTTTCCCCTCCCACTTTTCAATGAGGTAAGAGAAGTTTCACCAAAAATCAAATATGTCTAATACTTTTTCTCTTTAAGCCAATTCTGATGGCAGTAAGATACACACTATGTTCATCCCTCTCCATTCTTTCTCTTAGATATAATAGGTTTCCTTTGTCTCTTTGTGAGATATAGTACCCCCACTTTACCTTTTTCCAGGTACAATTTCCTTTCCACCTCTAATTTCTAGAACAAGGTATACATGTATAATTTATATATATTTATAATAGAAATATAGTTCCCAATATTTCTTTTTATGTTTTTTAGGTTTCTCTTCAGTTCTATATTTGTAGATCAAACTTCTTGTTTAGTTTCAGTTTTTTTCATCAAAAATAGATGAAATTCGCTTATTTTGTTGAATGTCCATCTTCTTCCCTGGAAAAATATGGTCATTTTGGGTTGGTAAGTTATTTTTGCCTGCATACAAAGTTCCTTAGCCTTTTGGAATATCACATTCCAGGTCCTTTGATCCTTTAATGTGGATACTGTTAGATCCTGAGTAATCTTTATTGTGGTTCCTCTATATTTGAATTGATTTTTTTCTAGCAGCTTGCAGTATTATTTTCTTTGTCTGATAGTTCTGGAATTTGGCCACTATATTTCTTGGAATTTTGATTTTAGGATCCCTTTCAGTAGGTGATCAATGAATTCTTTCAATGACTATTTTACAACTCTGTTTCTATAACATCTGGGCAGTTCTCTTTGATAATTTCCTAGAAAATAGTGTCCAGGTTCTTTTTTTTCATCATATTTTTCAGGAAGTCCAATAATTCTCAGATTATCTCTCCTAGATCTATTTTCCAGGTCTATTGTTTTCCCAAGAAGGTATTTGACATTTTTTTTCCCATTGTTTCTTTTTTTTTTCCTTTTTTTTGGTTTTGCTTGACTAATTCTTGGTGTCTCCTCAAGTTATTCATTTCCATTTGTTCAATTCTGATTTTTAATGAGTTGTTTCCTTCCCTGAATTTTTTATATCTTTTTCTAATTGTCCAGTTGAGTTTTTGAGTTGTTTTGTTCTATGAATTTTTTTTATTTATCCAATTTTCTTTTTCCAACTCACTAATTCTGCTTTTTAAGGATTTGATATCTTTATCCACTCTATCTTTAAATGAGTGGGATGACTTATCCAGACTCTCTAGCCAAACTTCCCTTTCCTTTTCCCATTTTTCTTCTAGCTCTCTTGTAAGACCCTTTTAAATTTCTTCTATGAGAGTCTTATGTGTTGAGGACAAGATCATATCCCCCTTTGGGGATTCATCTGGAGGCAGCCTGTTTTTAGTCTCTTCAGGGTTTAAAGTCTGCTCTCTATCCATATAGAAGCTATCAATAGTTAGAGTTCGTTTTAAATTTTTGCTCATTTTGTCAAAGAAGAATCAAAGAAAACAAACTAGCAAAAAAACAAAAGTCTTCTTTTTTTGGGAGGGGGGGTGGTATTGGATGATATTAGCGAGTTTCCACTACAGACTTCAGAGGGCAGCAGCAAGGTACTAGGAGGACAGCAATGGCTGAACTGCCTCTGAGCTCTGAGACTCTGAGAGCATGATGAGACTCTGTGGTTGGATGTGACCAGATTCCAAGAGACCCTATCTTTTTGGGGTTATAGTCTTCACCCACTGTGTTTTTAGCTTCTCTGCTTGTCTACATGCTTGCTTCCAGGGCAAAGTAGCCAACACTGTGTTAAAATTCTTCCCATAGAAATGGCTAAGATCACACCCCACCCCAGCTCTGGTCTGTCAGCTGTGAGCTGCCTACCTTACTATGTCTGCTGTGCTGCCCCTGCCTGCCTTCAGTTTGTCCCTGATCTAACCGTCCACATCCACGAGCAAAAATAGACCTTTTCTGGCAAATTTCCAGGCTATTGTCTCTTGGTAATTATTTGTTTGTTTTTTTTTTTTTTTTTTTTTTTTTTTTTTTTTTTTTTTTTTTTTTTTTTTTTTCAGTCAAGCACTAATTCTGAGGCCTGTCATGAAATAAATTACTCTGAGAGAAAAGATGGAGCTTATGTAAATGTGTGCATCCTCTCCACCATCTTGGCCAGAAGTCCTAAAAGCATTATTCTTATAACAGTCAATAGGTATTGCTACACTGCCAAAAGAGTCCATGGTAGAAAAGGTCAAAAAACTTTGGACTAGATGATTACTAGATAATCACTAGATATTTTAAAATTATTAAATTATATTAATTTAGAATCATTAAATTGAAGTCCAAATATAAGATTTTTAATCAAAATTATCCAGAATTGTTCAAAAACATGGAATATAATTCATCCGGCTTTGAATTTATCCAATCAATATCTGCTGAAGAAATATATTTAAGTTTATTTTTGTAAGTAAAATAAATTTGAATTGTTCAGGGAATCTCATAAGATTATAATAGTTATAAAATTATAACTTATAATTTCTCATTTTTTCTAATTTTTGATTATATATTTGATTTAAAAATATTATGCATTTCCTATAGATAATGGGATCCTTCAATACAGATTGTGAAGTGTTCAAATTTTTGTTTGAGATGCTGATTCAATCAAACCTTGGGATATTGAAGAGCTTACTAGAATAGTTCTATAAATATATAGGACTTTTTGTTTTAATTATCTATTCACACTATGTATGAGGAGAAATTGTCCAATAAAAAATACCTTTCATATTATGGTATGTACTTGAACAATCCATTGTATTGCAATCCCTCTCTTTCTCCCTTTCTCCCGTCCTCTTTCCCTGTCTCCCTCTCTTCCCCTACTTTCTTTCACATTTACTGTCTATCTGTCTGTCTGTTTCCCTCTCTGTCTCTTTGATTCTGTCTCTCTCTGGTCTCTGCCTCTCTGTCTTTTATCAGTCTCTCTCTTTTTCTCTGTCTCTCCATTTTTTTTCTTTCTGTCTCTCTCTCCCTCTCTCCCTCTCTGTCTTTATCTTTTTCTTTCTTTGTGTCTCTGATCAATGCTATGATAAACCAGGAATACAAATGAATAAAGATAAAATATTCTATCCATCAGAAAACATATCGACTTAAAATATATAAACATAAATATATCTTTGGACAGGGCTAATGTAAGAATTTCTTTTGCTGAACTATGTAAGCATGTATAAAGAAATTTATTTACATATAAACATGTACAAAGATAATTTTTTTAATTGAGTCAAAGATGGTTAGTTATAAGGTCAATTTAATTTTAAAATGTTATTTGAAATTTTTTAAATAAATAATTATCAAAATAAAATAAATTTTATAGTAATTAGCTTCATATTATAAATATTTATCCCCTTAGAATTAATATCTTTTGGTAAATTCTATTCATAGAATTTGAATTCTTATGTGTGGTTTCTAAAATCACAAGACAATAGGTCATTTGATGAATTCTTGTAAGACTCTGACAATCTATCCCTGAGTCTAATAATCAGAAACAGAATGATTGTTTTGCGCCAATAAGTCAAATCAGTGATCAATCAACAAAAATATATTAAATATATATTAAGTATTAGGCACTGTGAACCTACATTGCTTTCAGTTGAGAATGGAGAAATGTGAAAAAAAATACAGATTCACCTCATAACCTCAAGATAATTTTATGTATGAGTAAATGATTTTGACTCAAATGGTCATATATTCACATGCTCCATGGCTGAAAAATTGATATATACATATCAAATAAAAAGCTATTGAACAATGTTAGACAAATTATCTTCTAAAAGCAAAAACAATAAGTTGTCTTGCTTTTGATGATTTTTATCATTTAAAAGCAAGAAATAATATATATATATATATATATAAATTAAAAAAATATGATTCAACAACAAAAAATCTCATAAGAATTTGGAATCAGAAGAATAGTTGAAATTCTAGGTATATTACTTTCTCCCCATGTGACTTTGGTATTCATTTTTTTTAGCTTATAGAAAGAAAAAAATATGGTGAAGGGATGAAGAGCTGAAAGGTATCTTAATTGTGTGTTCAGTTTTTTGAACAAAAGCTCATGTGGAGAAGGGATTAAACCCCTTCTGTTTGGCCCTAGAAAGCAGAACATAGTGAAATTTGCAAAAGGAGAAGTTTAGGTTTTGGGTTTTCATTTTGCAAAACTTGTAAATAAGAAGGTTCAGATCTTAAATGATTTGGACTAAACTTGGGTACAGATAATTGAAGAGCAGAGCTGGCATCCCCAGTCTTAAACTAAAAAAAATATTGCGTTAAATGCTTATTAAAATATATTCACTTAACCTTGGGTGAAGTGGAGTGATTTTTTTGTGTGTGTTGTGGTTATCGTCATCACCATCACCATCACCATCATCATCATTATCATCATCATCATCATCATCATTTTAAAAGTTCTTTCATTAAAATATATCTTGGTTTTCTGGTGGCCCTGGAATCTTCATTAGAAGAATTCAATTCTGGCATGTCACTATCAAGATAGAAAGCTTTAATTGTGGATCTGGGGAAGACTGGGGATGGTTTGTATCACAATTCCCTAAGGACCAGCATATCTAAATTAGAAGAGGTTCATATGATGAATACTGTTAAAGAGATAATTTAATTTTTTAGTCATTCCAAACCTTCAAAGTATCTATATAAGTGGAGGGGGTACTCATCCTAAAAAAAAAAATCACTAATCTTTCCAGAATTGATGTAAATATATATATATATATATATATATATTTAAAGAAGAGAGAAGAGAGGTAAAAGATCCCATAGAATAAGAAATGACAGATAATTAAATTAAATAGCAATGTTTAAAAAATAATAATAGCTAATGATGTCCACTTAGTTCCATTTTACTTTTTCAAAAGATTGAATCCCCTCCTAAACAACCATTGATTAATACTTTAAAAATGATTATAAAACCAAGAAACATCATTATTTTAATTGCCATAATTTCTATAGTTATTTTTAATTGAAACCTGCTCTTGTGATTTAGAAATGTAATGCTTTCAAATATATTGTTCTTATATATGATATTTACAAAATAAATCAAAGCTAGTATGGCAATCAATGTGACATTTATGCTCTAAGTGAATTCTTTCAAATGCATGTTGTTTGGGAACATTCCAGTACATTAGCCATCAGATCATCAGCTGTTTGAAGAAGATGAGAGAATTGTTGGACTATGAATTAACTAACTTGCAATACATATAGATGGTTTCAGAGGAACTTTCTGTAACAAAGAAATCTAGCAAAAGTTTGATGAGATTTTATAGTTTAATGAATATTCCAAAGGAAATAATTTAGAATGACACCTTCCTATTACTTTAATATTTCAATCAGTCAACAAATATTTGTTAAATTCCAACTCTGTATCACAAACTATTCTTGTTGCCAGGGTTATAAATCAATGCCAGTTTTCAATGGGACTCATATTTGTATCAGGAGACAAATATTAGCACATACAAAATAAATGCACAAAAATGAAGCACAGATATATTTTTATTTATTTAAAATATTTGAAGATTTTTTTATTCTTAGGCATTTCAGTTGCTTACAGTTTGGGGTCAATTCCATATGGCTAAAACAATCTTTACAATGATATTTGTTTCCTGGTTTACTTTTGATTACAAATAATTCAGGTTGAATTATTTGTCTTTGGGCATATTGAATCAATTGAAACTGACACTCATGAAAAATAGAAGAAATCTGGAAAGAACTTATAAAGGAAAGTGAAAGAATCAAAACCAGAAGAACAAAGACTATAATAACTATGATTGTTGGAGAAAAAAAAAATGAATGAGAATGAATAGTCAATAGTGAGGGGTGATTAAAAAGATGAGATGATATTTTATGTATCAATTTTATTTTATATTACAGATAATTAATTTGGATGTTAATAGTAAGATTATACTGATGTTCAATATTAGTATCTTCCCCAGTTTCATATCATAAAAGCCATTGATTCTTTGTGAGATAAAAAAATAAAAATATGACCTAGAAACCAAATAATATTACATTTCCCTCTCAACCAAACCCTCTAATTAATATTTTCAAGTTATAAATCATTTTGGTCATTACATTTCCAGATAAATAATTCAGTAGTCTTGAAAAGCCAAGATGAAAGAAGGCTCTCAATCCATTTACTCACTCATCACCTTAATGAACAAGTAAAGATTAATTCTAAAATAATCCTTCTGATCTATAGTGTATGGCACATGATTCAAGTACAGTTTTGATTCTTTACTCACAAAGGACTCATATAATCAATTATTATCTGATTCTATAAATGTATGGAAAGTATGTTCAAGTAAACAAGTTTTGGAGAAAAGGAAAAATATTTTGTCATTGTTTAAAAATAAGTGACACAGGCAATCTTTTCATATTTTTGGAAATTTTTTTGTGCTGACACTGATAAATATGGATCTCAATTATATTGGATTTCATACATAGTGTGATATTCTGCAGTAGCTTACATTTAGATATTGAGATAGTTGACAGGCTACAATTGTGGGTTTGAATGGAATCAGAAAGGGAAAAATGGTAGATTTAAAAGAGATATAGGATTAATTTGAAGATTCTAATGAAAAAAATTCCAAAGAACATTTTCTAGTCTTACCAGTTAATTTCTGAAAATTTTCAGAACAGGAAAGTAAAAAGAGAGAGCAAATTCTGTTAATAAAATGTTAGGGAAGGCAAAAATCTATACCAGCCAGGTAATCATTCCAATTCAACAGGATTGGACTTCCTTGGAAATTCCATTCTGAAAGGGGGAGGAGGGGGAGTGGAAAGCATACACATAGATAATGCCTTCCCCTAAGGTTAATACTAACAGATAACGATTTACCCCAATACTGTGTTGTATAAAACTTAGCAATAAAAATCATAGAGATTATATGAAAATAAAGTTGAGGTATAACACTAAAAAACTTTGTTATGACACAAAAAAATAGGAAACCAATAAAGACAATAGGATGGCTTAATACATATTGGATGATTAAGAAATCTGTAATACTATAATAGTGATGCTGCTCTTGGTCTGCTGTTCAACTGGTGTTTGGATTCCAATGGGCTTGACTGATTCTAAATTGTGTAGGTGAAGAGGTAGTGCATTTTTTTAAATAGCTTTTTATTTACAAGTTATATGCATGGATAATTTTACAGCATTGACAACTGACAATTGTTCCAATTTTTCCCCTCCTTCTCCTTACCCCCTACCCTAGATGGCAGGATGACCAATACATGTTAAATATATTAGAGTATAAATTAATTACAAAATAAGTATACATGTCCAAACCATTATTTTGCTGTACAAAAAGAATTGGACTCTGAAATAGTGTATAATAAGCCTATGAAAGAAATCAAAAATGCAGGCAGACAAAAATATAGGGTTTGGGAATTTGATGTAATGGTTCTTAGTCATCTCCCAGAGTTCTTTCGCTGGGTGTACCTGGTTCAGTTCATAACTGCATTAGAACTGATTTGGTTCATCTCATTGCTGAAAATGGCCAGGTCTATCAGAATTGATCATCATATAGTATTATTGTTGAAGTATATAATGATCTCCTGGTCCTGCTCATTTCACTCAGCATCAGTTCATGTAAGTCTCTCCAGGCTTTTCTGAAATCATCCTGTTGGTCATTTCTTACTGAAGAATAATATTCCATATTGTTCATATACCACAATTTATTCAGCCATTCTCCAATTGATGGGCATCCACTCAGTTTCCAGTTTCTGGCCACCACAAATAGGGCTGCCACAAACATTCTTGCACATACAGATCCCTTTCCCTTCTTTAAGATCTCTCTGGGATATAAGCCCAGTAGTAATACTGCTGGATCAAAGGGTATGCACAGTTTGATAACTTTTTGAGCATAGTTCCAAATTGCTCTCCAGAATGGCTGGACGTATTCACAATTCCACCAACAGTGTATTAGTGTCTCTGTTTTCTCACATCCCCTCCAACATTCCACATTATCTTTCCCTGTCATTCTAGCCAATCTGACAGGTGTGTAGTGGTATCTCAGAGTTGTCTTAATTTACATTTCTCTGATTAATAATGACTTGGAGCATCTTTTCATACGGCTAGATATAGTTTCAATTTCTTTGTCTGTTCATATCCTTTGACTATTTATCAATTAGAGAATGGCTTGATTTTTTATAAATTAGAGTCAATTCTCTATATATTTTGGATATGAAGCCTTTATCAGAACCTTTCATGTGCATTCTTTTTTTAATGCCCAATATGGGCATATGTATTCATACAATTATATTGATGCAAAAGAAGAATCAGATTAAAAAGGGAAAAAATGAGAAAGAAAATGAAATTTAAGTAAAGTACAATGAAAGAAGTGAAAATGCACTTGTGATACACACTCAGGTCCCATAGTCCTCTCTCTGGGTGCAGATGGTTCTCATCATCACAAGATCATTGGAACTGGCCTCAATCATCTCACTGTTGAGAAGAGCCACATTTATTAGAATTGAGAGGTAATGCATTCTTGATTGGGAGATAGATTGTGCAAAGACACACTATGATGAGAACATGAAAAGCCATGTTGGAGGAATAGCAAGAATATAAGTTGCCCCAAAGAATGCTTTAAGTGGAATATTGGGAAAGAAAGGTTGGACTAAATTTGTGAAGGACTTTGAATGCTAAATAGAGGAAATGCGTTTTATTTTAGAGTTAATAAATAACCCCTAGAGTTTCTTGTGTCCTTCCTAAGGAATGATATGGTCAGTCATTTGCTTTAGGAATATTGCTTTGACAATTATGTGGAAAGTGAATTAAAGAAGAGAACATGGAAGCAAAATGAGATATTTCAAAGCAATTTAAATAGATTAAGTAAGAAAAGCCTACACTATAAGATGAAAGAAGAGGGTATCTGTGGATCACTGGCTGTTTACCGGGGAGAGAAACTCAATGGGGTGAAGACAACCATCAGCTTGTAGTTAAATTGTGCTTCATTAAGTCCCACCATCTTAAAAACTGTGAAAATCAATGCCAGTTAGGAACCATAAAGGGCATAATTGGAAGTGACTGAGATTATAAAAATATCTGGTGCAGGGATGTACATGGGTGGATGTTGATGAATTCTCTCAGCTTTTTAAAAAATTATATTTATGTTCTTTACTCTAAAAATATATATTCTTTTTTGAAATTTGTGATCTATGTACCTGCAAGGAGAATTTGTGAAAACACATCAACTATGGAACTATAATGAAGTTCTCAGGTTTTCTGCGTGAAAACAAAAAACTAAAGAGATAAGAAATTCCTCCAAAAGCCCAGAATACTTACACCTTGTCTTGTTTGACACAGACAAGGGATAATGCCCTTTATATTATAGGTATCTTTCATATTTGTATCCATTCAAAAATCATAGTTCATAATTCCTATTTAGGTGTGTTAATTTTTTTTTTCTAGACAGCCAAAAGAGATGAGTAGTTGAAAGAAAAAGTATGAAAAAGTATAGTAAAAAAATTTGAAATAGAATCTTAAAGTTCTACTCCTGGAAACACACTTTCTAAAAAGGTACTGTTCCCTGGACACAATACCTTGTTCATACCACACACTCAAATTTTTGTTGAATTGAATTGCTGAATTGAAGATTCCAAGATGGGTTCAGGTTGGTTTCTTCAAGAAAGAATGAAAGATTTAGTGGATACTGAAAATAGATTATTTTTTTTTTTTTGCCTAGGACATAACTATAATACTTATACCTACATATAAAAATGGGGTCAGTAAGCCTTCCATGTTAAATCTCTGTGTATCAATTTATTTTGTTTGCATTTATAAATCATATCATATAATACGAAGCATAGTGGAGTGTCACTTTTTTCCGTCATCATCTAAGTACATATAATTAGATATTCCCCATACAATATATTCAAATTCCCACCACTGGGGACTCATTATCTTTAACTGATCTCATGCTTGGAATGTATTCCTTCCTCATCTTAATTTATCAGAATTCCTATCTTTTACCAATGTTCTATTAAGAAACTACTTTCTTGGTGAAAAAATTCCTAGTTCTTCTACTTCTTTCTCTTCTTTGAATGTCATTGTCATATCTTCTTTATATATCCATTGTAGTCTTCCTAATAGAATGTAGGCTCCTTGATGGTAGATGAGTGCATTTTTAACTTGGGGCTGTTGAACCCATAGTGACTTGACCATAATAGATTGTTGATCTATATATTTGTTGAATTAAATTATACAATACGGTTCTCATGATGTAATTTTTTATCATTTAAATTTTTATTATTTTTTCATTTTCTTTATTTTCTTTCTTTCCTTTTCCCTATCTCTTTGTTTTTTCTCTTTCTTCTTTTCCTTTTTACTCTGTGTCTTTTTCTTTCCACTTTTTGGTGTCTCTGTTTTTCTCTCTCTGTCTCTCTGTCTCTTTCTCTCTCTCTATTTCTCTGCATGTGTCTCTTTCTCTCCTTTATTTTTAATCTAGATTATAGAGTTGCATTGGTTAGGAATTATTCCTTACATTCAAATGGCAATCTCATTTTCTTAGAATTGTACAGAGTAGACTGGGAAAATGAGAGGTTATATGACTTGCGCAATCTCACACCTAATGTCAGGGGCAGTTACTTGAGCCTAATCCCATCTGACACCCCAAATAGCTCTCAATTCATGACACCATGCCATTTGAAATCATTTTTCATTTTGTAAAGAATCCTAATATATTTAAATGTTTTGGTTTTTGGATTTTCAAAAAGCGATATTGTCTTCCAAGATCAAAGAGTAGGTGTGATTACTTAGCCATGCAATTTTATCCTTTGAAGGCTTGTTCCCAACTCTCTGCCTTTGGTGACTGATGAATGGACATAGCAGCCAAGATGCAGATATACTCAGGAGAGAAAAAGAAATGCAAGGAAAAATGTATAGTGTTCACTTTCCTCAATAAGTAACAGTTTCATCATCAGAGGGAAAAATGTCAGTAAAAAAATCCATTATCCTCCTTTAATAAAAGTGCAGCTTTTAAGCAGTTGAATAACTATGCCTAACACACAATTATGACAAAGTATTTCTGTCCTTAAATCAAGCATTTTGTGGGCAAATATTTTTGTTTGGTTTTGATTTGTTTTTCCAATTACAATTTTTTTTTTAGATCAGATGTTATTGACTCTGAAAGCCAATCTTATTCTCATTGTAATTCATATTTGCAAATATCTGTTTAATAGAAGCCAAAGAATTGGCTATCAAAGTGACACTATTTCCATCTACGCCTTTATTCCCTAAATAATCCTAAAAAGTGCAGTTAACTCATATAAGAAAAGGACTAAGTTCATTTTGTGCTTTGCTTTTTTAATTATCCAGATTTATATTGGGCAGTCCATGTTATACATTTTTAAAAAGGCAAAGGTTTGAGCAATGTGCATTACGCCCTCCTAGTATACTGGAAGGACACATAGATTCAAAACTGAATGACCTATTGTCAAATCCTAATCCTGTTACTTATTGACTGTCTGATTTTCAAATAAAAATATTTAATTGCTATGAGTTCCAATCTCTCGTTACATCAAATGAGATGGTTATAGGTAAACTTAGAGGATCTCAGAGCTCCATCATGTCTCTAAAACTTCATTATCTTGAGAAACTGAAGGCATAATTTGATAACTTTCCATTTAGCTTTTTGTAATAAACTTTTATATTTGAAAATGGCCTAATTTGAAAATTTGAAAATTTTCCTTGAAAAGGGAAAAGTCAGCTTCAAAGTTTTCGTCTGATCTCTTCATGGCATAATAGTGAAAGGAAGCAAACAAAAGGAATTACACTTCCAGCAATGTTGCTGATTCTATTTTGGAGATTTTACTATGTGAAATGTAGCAGCTAAAATGTCTTTAAAGGATTATCCAGCCATTTTGAAATTTGTCAGCCCAGCTTCCCAGAATCTCAGGCTTTAATGTTCATTGTTTTCCTGATCAAACACTGTCAGGGATTGAGATGCCTGTGCACCCTGTACATGCTATGAGCATGGGAAGTCTGTTTGTAGCTCTCCACAAAATATGCCTACGTTTGTTACATTTTTCTAGACTCAGTCATGTTTAATTTCTTATGGTCCAATTTGGAGTTTTCTCTACAAAGACATTGGAGTAGCTTAACATTTATTTATTTATTTATTCATTCTCTATTCTCTCTCTCTTTTTTTTTTTACCAGCTCATTTTATAGTCAAAAGGAGAATTAAGGAATTCGGTTATGGTCACATAGCAAATGAATCTCTTAGGTCAGATATGAACACAGGTCTCTCTGACTACAAGCCTGGCATTCTACCAACTGTACCACCTAGCTGTCCAAAACATCCAGTAGGAGTACTTGGTAGCTGAACTTACTGCCAGCCATACTGTAGCCTATGCTGTAAGAGTCACCTTGTCCCCATTTCTATGTACTTTAGCAGCAATTCTCATACTTCTTAATCTCTGCCTACTTTGCACTCTTAAAATTATTAATAATCTCCTCCTCACCCACCAACCACAAAAAGAAGCAGATATTACTGGTATATGTTATAATTAAGATTTATCACATTACACATGAAAATTTCTTAGTATTATATTAAAAAAATGTCTCTGATCTTTTGGAATCTGCAGACTATATTTTGAAAGTCATTGCATTCAATCTTCTTAAGAGCATACTGCATTGTTTACAATGGTATTTTGATATGCAATGAGAATGCTGCTTCTTACTGTATTGTTTAACTCTGTTCAAAAACAATCTATCATCCAATCTCTGTTTGCCTTTTCAATATCAAATTTCTTGAAATTTGTTGTTTCTCTCAGAGCCACATTGTCTCTATACCCTTATAATCTCATCTTCTATATCTACCTTCTTATGAAAATGGTTCTCTAAAAATTATGACAATGGCCAC
This sequence comes from Sarcophilus harrisii, assembly GCF_902635505.1. NCBI lineage: Eukaryota > Metazoa > Chordata > Mammalia > Dasyuromorphia > Dasyuridae > Sarcophilus > Sarcophilus harrisii. Next base: position 101,636,869 of record NC_045431.1, read on the forward strand.
TATTAAATTTCATTTTTCTGAATGGTTTGTAGGAACAATTATAGACCTAGAGCTATGGAGATCCTCAGAAGTCATTCTATCTTATCCCCTCATTTTGTAAATAAGGAATTGGAGACTGAAGGAAGCAAATTAAGTGATTTATCCAAGATTACAAACATAATAAATGTCTTATTCTGTGTGCTGTCCTCTACCTCTCTCTAGATTTTTAGAAACTTTGAGAAGATAGGTTGCCTGATGATTACAGCACCAGGCCTATAGTCAAGAAAACCTGAGTTCCAATGTGGTCTCAAATATTCATTAGCTGTGTAAGTTGCTTAATTCTCTTTGGGTTAGTTTCCTTATTTGCATAATAAGTGGGGGAAAAAAAAGAAATGAAAGCCACTCTAGAATCTTTGCCAAGAAATCCCCAAATGGGGTCATGAAGAGTTATACATGACTGAAAAAAATGACTGAACAACCACTGAACTTAAAACGTCTTTGTCTTTAGAAACACCATATTCACCTCATTCTCACGATTAATCTAGGAGTCCTCAAACTTTTTAAATAGGGGGCCAGTTCACTGTCCCTCAGACAGTTGGAGGGCCGGACTATAGTAAAAACAAAAAGTTTGTTTTGTGGGCCTTTAAATAAAGAAACTTCATAGCCCTGGGTGAGGGGGATTAATGTCCTCAGCTGCTGCATCTGGCCCGCGGGCCGTAGTTTGAGGACCCCTAAATTCTAACTGATCCTTTTTCTCTGTCTTTCAATTATACCTCAATCTTTCTTTGACTTCTTAATGTGAGTATTCTCAAGAAATTAAATTTTGTCATCTCCATTGCTTATTCTCATTCACAGCAATAGCTCTCATGACTTAATAATACTAGATAGCAATTTAACCCTCTGCTCAAACAATGTCTAACATTTTATAGTCAACTTTGATGTCTCTTTTAAGGTCTAAAACCATATCCCTTAATTCCTATAACACATATGGATGCTCCACTGGATCCTCAGACTCAAAAGAGGACAAACCAGCCTCCTTTTCTTTTACCTTAAATCTTCTCCTCTTTCTGACTTTGTTTGCCCACGTCATCTTATCACCTATGGTTGAAATCTTGTGTTTATTTTTAAATCACCATCTCCATCTCATTTCTCGTAGCCAATCAAGTACCAAGTTTCATGGATTCAATCTTGAAACACTACACAAATTCTTCCCTATTTCTTTTTAATAATTGTACTTGAGCACACACATTTATCATCACCTATCTAGACTTCTCTTATCTCTATTCTTCACTGCCTCTATTTTTCCCCCTCTTAAATTATATATTCAAGCATAAACCTATAGGGTTTGTTTATCAAAAAAAAACCTCTTCAAATTATCTTTTTTATATAGCAGATATTGCCACCTCTGATGGCAGAAAGGAACATGACACATAAAAGTGTTGTGTAGCAAGAATCAACAGAATTTCATATTAAACAGTACTCTATATTAATTTTATTTTTAAAAATCTCCAGCTAATTGTCTTTGCCTGTCAGGGATTTTTGGAACCCTATTTTTGTTGTTCAGTACATTGGCTCTTTCTTTGAACTTTATAGCAATAATAATTTGACAATTACATCATCTATGCTTATTTACAAACTCTAATCCAACATCTTACAATTATTATAATATTTAGAGTCATAAGATACCTCTAATATCATTTTGCCAAACCCCTCATTTTACAGATATGGGAATGAATGTTGAAAGAAATAGAGAAGAAATGGTGAAAGAATTAGAACAACCAGGAAAGGTAGGAAGAGGAATAAATTTGTGAAGAAAGATTTGGTTTTGAATATGATATTATTTGCAACATGTTAACTAGCTAGTACATGATATGAAATTAGAGCATAGAAAAGTGATGAATGCATAGATTAGTATAGATATGATGACTGAACTTGTAGAACTAATGAGGTCAGCTGATAATTAAAGATAATTAAAGAGAGAAGGTCCTGGAAAAGGGTCTTGAGATATTTCAATCTTAGGGAGATATAAGAATGGTGATACAACAAAGAAGTCAGAGGAGAATTGATTGATTCAGTAGAATGAGAAAAATCATTTCACCAAAAAAGAATTAAAAGTTACTGAAGTTTTACTGTTTTGCCCTCCTTTACTTTTTAAAAATGATATTCGAACATCTAACTGATAAATCCACTTTTCTATACAAACAGCTGATTTGACTGATAAAGACTAATACCTCATAAACCACACTGATGATTAAATTCTCATTTTATATTCTTGGTAATCCTTCCTTTAAGACAAAATCCATTTAATAAATTCCATGTAGATGGTTTCTGTATAGCTCTTCATGTTTGTCCTTTTCTCAACTAAATTATTTATGAAGATAATTACCAAACGATTTACTTGAACTAGTATCTATAGTATGGACCTGGTGCTGCCCTAAAAGAGTAATATGTTTTCAACAGATAATTTGATAATTTTTATTCATTATGGTCATGCATCATGAGGAAAAAAAGAAAAAAAATGACAGGTAATGACTTATGGATTCATGAAACAATATCTAATATATACTGCTATAAAACAATAAATTCATCTCTTACAGGCTTATGAATGCTTTGCTTCTTTGATTCTCTTCCTCTAAGTCTAGTGTACACAATTTTAAAAGATATAATTCATGGGTATTCATAATGTGAATCAAATTTTTCTTTGAAATATGTAGAACTTGAAACAGTGTAGCTTAAAATGTTGACAGAATGCTATGTTAACATATGCAACATAGTGGAAATAATGCTGAAATTTCAGCTGAGGACCCTCTTCCCTTTACCATCTGTGTGATCTAGAGCCAATCTCTTAGGAATTCTGGGTTTTACTTTTTTCATCCTGATATGTAAAGTGAGTGGTTTGGATTAAGTGACCAATACCCCTTTCAGTTCTAAATATATGATCTAAATCAAAGTTTCTTTTCTTTTTTTAAGTTTTTTTTTTTTTAATTTTCAAAACATATGCATTTTCAACATTCATCCTTGGAAAATCTTGTGTTCCAAATTTTTTTCCCTCCCTTCTCCCCACTCCCTCCCCTAGATAGCAAGCAATCCAATACAGTTTTCCTATATGTATTTCCACAATTATCATGCTGCGTAGGAAAAATCAGATCAAAAAGAAAAAAAATGAGAAAGAAAACAAAATGCAAGCAAACAACAATAAAAAAAGATGAAAATACTATGTTGTGATCTATACCCAGTCCCCATAGTCCTCTCTCTGGATGTAGAAAGCTCTCTTCATCACAAGACCATTGGAACTGAACTGGTCTGAATCACCTTGCTGTTGAAAGAGCCATGTCTGTCAGAATTGATCATTGTGCAATCTTGCTGTTGCTGTGTAGAATGAAGTTCTGCTCATTTCACTCAGTATCAGTTCTTGTAAATCTCTCCAGGACTTTCTGAAATCATCCTGCTGATCGTTTCTCATAGAACAATGATATCCTATAACATTCATATAATATATATATATATATATATATATATATATCTTATTCAGCCATTCACTCAACTGAATGAATGGGCATCCATTCAGTTTCCAGTTCCTTGCCACTACAAAAAAGAATGTTACATACATTTTTGCACATGTGGGTCCCTTTCCCTCCTTTAAGTTCTCTTTGGGATACAAGCCCTTTAGAAATACTGCTGGATCAAAAGGTATGCACAGTTTGATAGCACTTGGAGAATAGTTCCACATTGATCTCCAGAGTGGTTGGATCAGTTTACAACTCTACCAAAAATGGATTAGTGTTCCAGTTTTCCCACATCACTTCTAATGTTCATCATTATCTTTTCATGTCATTTTAGCCAATCTGAGAGGTATATAATGGTAACTCAGAGTTTAATTTGCATCTCTCTGATCAAGAGTGTAAATCAAAGTTTCTTAAACTTGGTCACAAAGCCATATAGTCACATAACTTAATATGGGGAGTCACAAAAATTATGATTTGTTATCAGTAAATGTTTGATTTGTATATCTAGTTTATATATACATACCTGGGGTTGCATAAAAATTTCTAGGGTGAAAAGAAATCATAAAGGGAATAAGTTTATGAAGTCATGATCTAAATTGTATATAATCTAATGGTATATATATATATATATATATATATATATATATATATATATAATAACTTACGCAGCTCATTTGAAATCTTGAATTAACAAAAGAAATAATTAAATTATTTTTCTGAGGTAGGGATTTTTTTTTTAATTATAAGGGTACATTGCTATTATATGTCGATTTAGAGATCTGCCTTCCATATTTTTAATGAAGCCTATGTGGGTAACTACGGTTTGCAAAATATTTTGGAGTTACCCTATCTACTTACTTTCCCAATTTTAAAATTTGAACAATAAGGGGGGTTATCTAATTAAAGGAGGTTTATGGATAAAAACAAAACAAAACAAAAACAAAAACAAAAAATGCTGTGATAATCATATCCCAGTCTTGTTTTTCCCCCATGTCAGAAAAATGAGCAGATTTCCTGAATTTGGAACTTGCCATCTAGTACCATATTATTCTCATCTTTATCCAAATACCTGAAGCACTGGTTAATTCAGTTGTGTTTTTTCCCTTCTAATCATGTGTCCATGATCCTAAGGAATCCAAATAGTTAATTGTACATTCCATTTTCTGTTAGCCATTCCTACTGAATGACACACTGGCATCTACTGAATTATGGTTAAATCTTCATTATCTGTGCTAATGAAAGAGAGCAGTGTGGTTAGATGATCTCAAATTCATTTAAATTTGTCTTTGGAGTGCCTTTTTGTACAAACATTTAATATATGTGCATTCGACATTTGGAGAATTTCCAACATTTCTTACAAAATAATGAAGTCAACACTAACAGATATGGTTCAGGTAGAACTGGAAGGCTGCCTGACATTCTCTTCTCCATGAATCTCAGTTTCAAGTTTTCATATATTCTGATCTCAATAGGAAGCTGAAGATCATATTCACTAAGATATTATTGAAGAAAAATTAAAGATTTGTACATGAGCAAGGTCAAGTTCAAGCTAACATTGGAAGGAAGAGACATGGACATATTAAGGCCAAGCTCTTTCTTTCTGAAATTTTCCCACAGGGACCATTTAAGAGATGAAAATTCTATGACATCAGTAAAAATTTCTACAATGGCATCACTTTCATTAGGGACATAAGAAAGATGAGAAAATAATGTTTTATTTTATTTAAGAATTGCATTAAGGTATCCAGTCCCTATCCATAATCTTATTTGGGAAAAAAAGGTAAAATATTTGGGCAACTATAGTACAATGAAGTTTAAGTCTTGTAAAATCAATCAACCAACTAGGGTTTTGTTGATATGCCAGGCATTGTTCTAGCTAATAGAGATACAAATAGAAAAGTGATATTTACTTGTGCATATATTTTAAGAGATCATTTATAAGTGGTAATATAAATTTTGAACTTCTCAGCATCTGTTCTTAATATAATATGTCACCAAATTTCAAAAGTAGAAGCAAATTCACAATTTATTTAGTCTAACCTTTAATTGGAAATGGATTTTTATATATAGCAAAGATCCCAAATATTAATCTTTGTTTAAGATTCCCAATTGAGGAATTCCTCCTATGGAATTTCATTTCACTTTCGGACAACTTTCATTGTAAATGAGTGTTTCTTTACATCAAGGAGCCATGGACTAGGGCCAAGTACTTTTGATAAGCTGAGATTTCCATATGCATCTCCAGTATAATTCTGTACCCAAGAAAGACAATGTGATATTTAATTGAATTAAAAGAATCAAATTAAGTGAATTATACTTCTGCTGCACATCTTCGGAATTGTAGTATGGAAGGGAGGATCCTTGGATTATATAAGTAGGTCATAATAGAGTCATGAGGATCTACAGGGAATAAAGATAGTGAAGATGCTGCCAATTGAATGTCCTTTGTTTCTCTAGAAAGAATAGAGGTGGTAAACTACATCCTAGGGTTCTTATATGACTTGAGGAGGAAGGAAAGGAACAGGCAGATAGATAGCAGGTCTTTCTGCTTCTTGGTCATCCTGGATGGGACTGTGCTGCCAAAATTGTGGATGTAAAAGCTTTGTGATATTGTCCTATCCTGCAGAAAAAGTTGAGGAAATGGTTTGTATCTTAGGAAGAAGGAAAAATTACTTAATCAGCAGGAGTAGGTAGGGGTTCAAAACATAGTTCCATTGTATCCTATACCTGTTCTGCATTCTTCTCCCATCTCATAAACTAGGTCTTTCTAGTACAGAGGAAAGGAATCATTCACCCTATTTTGACTATGACAATCCTCTCATGTAGGAACCAGTACGTTCACCATTTTACTGAGGCTGAGATAGGTAAAGTGATTTGTCCAAGGTCACCCAACTAGTATGTTTCTAAAGCATGATTTGAACTAACCTTTTTCCTGACTCCAAGTCAAGCATTCTCCACTAGACCATAGTGTTCCTCCAGAGTTTAATTTGCAGATCACAACCCATCTACATTTGTCCTTTCTGTGAAATTCTTTCACTACTTGGAACTCCTCCTGACAATTAATTAAATTGTATTGCTACTATTTTAAAATTATTTGATATTATTATTATATAATTATTATACAACATTATTATTTTAATATTATTTATTGCAACAATAATTTATTGTTGTATATAAATATAATAAATTATATTTATTGATAGTATTATTTATTTTATTATAATGTAAAATTGGTCTCACTCAAATTTTACAGGAGAGCTATCAGAGTGAATTGTCAGATTGTGGATATTATCAATGTGACCCCATGTCTGGTTATTTCCCTCTGTCTTCTATATGACTACTTTTTTTTTTTTTTCTCTTTTGGCGGATCCTCCTCAAATTCATGTTATATGTGTTTTTGCTTACCTGACTGAAGAAAGGAATTTACCAACAATTTTGTTGAGCCCCAATATCTAGATAGAGGGGTGGGGGAAATCTATGTTTCCTTGATAGCAGACATGCTTTCTAGAACAAATGGGAGATATCTGGAGAAACAGGAGCCTAAGGGGTTGTTCACATAGTATTTCTAAGTGTTTTTGAGATATGACCTTCTAGAGAAGAACTGGAATTGCTAAGTAGCACTTTTGGTAGAAAAAGAAGAGAACCACTTATGTGACACCTACACTTGTAGTATTAATAAAAGAGTAAAGCCATAAGGACTTATTATGCCTATTATATTTTGTCCCCACTATAATGGTGAGTTATTGGAACAGTGTAGATTGTATGGCAAAGAGACTATTCCACAGCATTTAATGTGGTAGTTTGGGGCGTTATTGTGGAGGACTATGTGAGCAAGAAGGATTTCAAACAATTGCAGGGATATTGGACTAATGAAAGCCCATATTTTTCATCCCCCCTCCTCTTTAGAGTGCTTTATGTACTTCCTTTATGTGTTTATCACTTCCTGGTAGTCCCATAAATATTCTGCATTTTCCATAGAATAAAATAAAGGCAATCCTATACTCAGTATGCATTGTAACATTGAGTACTTATAGAAACACTGGAGACTGATTACTGTCATTTCTGGAAACCAAGACACGAGCATATTTGGAATTTGAACAGAATCATTTCTAGGCATAGAAGAGATATATATGAGACAAAGAACATAATGACTTTTAGGGGTAACTCCGTGAGGATGAGCTCAAAGGTTTAGAAGACACTGGGGCATTAAATACATGTGGATTTTAAGCTTATTTGCATACTTACTTGATTATAAACCCAATAGAGTTTTTGATAGCATTAAATTATTACCAAAATCATTTACTAAAGGTCCCTGTATTATGGGCACTGCATAAAACAATTTACATATATCTATTTTCAACTTTGTTAGAATTACCATAAGAATCAGTGTTGGGAACATCATACTGAACTATTTTCCATAAACTTCAAAGTACAGTTACAACATCTGCCTTAATTGAATTTCTTCTTTCATAAACACTTCAGCTTGCACCAAAACCCATTCCAAATTATGGTGTCAGCATTTGCATCTTCCTTTTCATTACTTTCATCACCTCTATGTACACCAGCAGTGTGATATAGGGAAATAACAGGGATCTTGTAATCAGGAAGTTATCTTTTCAATGTCTTAGCTTTAGCCAAGTCATTTGATCTCTTAATGCATTACTCTAAGAGTAATTACACAGCAAATGTAATGATCCCTCAGCAAAATGCTTTGTATTCATTTTTTATATATAATGAATACACACACACACACACACACGTAGTTGTTTTCCTTTGTTAGTTTGCATGCTTTTCAAGAATAGGTATTTTCATTTTGTCTTTGAACCCCTGTGCTTACCACAGTGTCTTTTGCATAGTTATTGCTTCATAAATGTTGCTTGTTTAATTGATTAGTAGAGATTTCCTCTCTAGCAGTTCCTTACACCAATTAAATCATAGATCTGAACAAAATGGAAAAAGAAAACCTGCACATTTTAAATATTTTCTGAGCTTTCATCAAGGGCATCTTTCATTCTTTCCTCTTTCATCATTCACACATTCTAAACCTGTCACTGTTACCCAAATAATCCTCACTTGATCTTTAATCCAATTTTCTATGTCAGATAACTTCTTTAAGTTTTTACAGTTGGTTGCTTTCATTTTATTTCCTTTTTGAAAGATGAATTCAAAACCAGAATGATTACATATGTCCCTGGCAATGGTACTTTCTGCAGACCCAGAATCTCTTTTCCCTCATCTCCTCCCACTCCCCAGCATTTTTGGCTCATACATTTTGTTTCCATTTCCCTTGCTTACTTCTGATCCACAAAATGTCAGGATTGCCAAATATGAGCAACAATATTTGAAATTAAATGCTAGTTAAATTTACTCTTGTAAATAAATGCTTCTCTTTACCTAAAAGCCAACTGGGTTCCCCACTGGGGTAGAAGGCATTAATGTAGGTGCTGAACCATATAACTAATTTATTTTAGTACTAGATTCACATCTGACTCTCAAGACTTCTTCTACTATCTTCTTCCAGGTTTCTCATACTAGAATATGTTTACATCCTCTATCCCTCTGGTTTCTCCATCTTATTGGTCAGTTCCTCTCAAAAACTTCATTTAAAGGAAATTCACAAATCAATCCTATTCACTTCTTCATTCTTTACAGTTCCCCCTCTGCCTTTCCAAACATCTTTACCCACCAAACTTTTCAAATGAGTACCTTCTCCTTACTCCCCCTATTCACACTATTTTCCAGCTCACTTTTATCCCTAGTTTCATCTACTGAAAATTAAGCTCCTTGAGGGAAGACTACCCTTATTTTTGTTGCATTTGTATTCCTAGCATTTCTAAGAATAACAAAATACCTTGTGTGTAGCAATTGCTTAATAAAGCTTGTTGATTTGACTTGATTTAATGCTGTATTTAGAGACACTGGGATTCAGACCAGCATATAATAATGATGATGATAATGAAGATCACAGAATTGTGCTGGAAGTATCCTCAGAAGCCATATAACCCAGCTCTCTCTAGTTGATCAAGATGGGATTTAGATCTATTAACTGTTTAGGAGTAATTAGCTTTTCTTTGAAAACAAATATTTATTTAGAAGCCACCTAAGTCCAAGGAAATTTTTGTGCTAAATATTGATGACATAAAGATAAAACTTAGCACAGTTATTTTCTTCATAACATTTATATTCTTGTAGGATCTGCAAGGGCAGGTTAAGGCATATACACAAGCATGGGGACCAGGTAGAAATAATTTTGGAAATTTCAAGGAGACCTTAGATAATAAGGATCAAAAAAGGAATCTGAAAGATTGAGATATGGAGGGGGAGAATTCTATGCATGTCAGATGGTATTTTTGAATGCAAAGAGGTCATTGTTATGTTTTCAAGAAACAAAATATCTTATCTAAAACTCCAAAGACTCACTGATGAATGCAGGAAAGATTTTTTTTTTTTTGTATTCTTGAAAGAATGGGTGCCTAGGCTAGTAGACACGGCTTTGAAACTCCGAAGGCAGCATTTTATTTCCTATCCAGAAACATACGTACCACCCCTGATTCCCCATTGTCAGTCCCTGTTCCTAAGAAGCTTCCATGCTAGAAGTGGGAAATAACAGTGGAAAGCTAAGGTCAAAGAACAAAAGATTCTTCTCAAATCCCAGGCTACTAACCCTGATTACAAAACACAGTCACTTCCTCTGAGGAGCTTACATTCTTACATTCTTTTGGGGAAAGATAACTTCTATCCTTGATTATTCTTTGCTATCTTTGTGGTTTCCAATTAATTTCAATTTCAATTGAATTCAATTTCAATAAATTTAAATTTAAGTTTCATTTTTCTGGTTCAATTTTTATAATTGTGGAAACTAAATAAATGCCCATTCACATTTCTCCAATGTTGAATTTAGAGAATAACCAATAATCCTAGTTGGATAGGATTGAGATTGTGTGAAGGTAGTGGAAAAGATGAAAGATGCTTGCCAGAGCAGTTGAAGTCAAGTTGTGGAAGGTTTGAAATGCTGGACTAAGGCTTTGTAGTCAGTTCTATACTGAGGAAGTTAAGACAGTATGGTATCACAAGACAATAGAAAAAATATTGAAGGGAAACTGAGTCTCAGAGATATTTCCCAGAATCAATAGCTTAGAAGTATTAGAGGTAGGATTTGAAATCAAGTCTTTTTCCCCTCTAATTTTAGCGTACTGCCCCCATGCTCATCACAGTGATGATAGCTGACCTTTATCTAGTGCTATAAAGTGTGGAGCAAAATTACATCATCTCTTTTGAGGAAGTGGATATAACTCTTTCACTGAGTTATTTGTGGGCTAATCTATGACCTTGTCAGTGAAATAACCAAAGATGATCAGGATATGAGGCAATAAACTCTTTCAAGGCTATATTGGATTCTTGTTTCTGGTGAAAGCATTTGCAGAGCAAACAAGGTAGAACTAATTAGGTCATTATGGGTAGCATCTTACTAAGACTATTTTAAGTTCTTTGTTTAAATACTTATGACCTTTCTGGTACAGTTATTTATGGCTTGGTGTCCATTTATACCTCTTTTTTCCTAATTACAGACAACTATCAAGATTAATGTTCAGCTGGGACACACAGTTTGAGACCAAATTTACCTTTTATTTTTTTCTCTTCTGATGGATAGTAGCAATGCAAAAAGCTTATAGAATTCCCCTCCAGAAAAGGAGACTATGCTAGCTATAGGAATTAAAACAATGGTATCACTTTGGCCTGACTGCAGGGCAAAGCATATCACAGTGATATAAACTGGAAAGACTAAAAATCTATGAGTCCATGACACTTAGTTGCTGTAAGGATTTTCTTAAACTGAAACAATTTGAGTTGACAAGTGCTTAGAGAGCCTTTCCAATTCCATTACCTCGAGGGCCAACTTTGGCTCTAAAAGATGCAGTGTTTTCAATTTGACCATGGCCTAATGTGCTGAGTTTAGCCAGGCAACCAGATTATTGAACACATTTTTGGAAGGATTACAAGAATATTTAGCAAATTCAAGGCCAGAGGGGAAAATAGGCAAAACCAAGAGGAATAGAAATTCATCCAAAATATTGAATGAAACCAGTGGCGATAATTGAGTGTTATATAGAGAGAAATTATTTCTACTACTTTCTGAATTAGAAAGAGACTAGGCAGTGACTAAAACTGTGATTTCATTGATCCTGGAAATTCCCTCATTAGGACACTTTTTTAACCAATTTAGTTCAGCATATTCTTTGTAACTTAGTCTTAGGGACTTACCTAAAGTGGAGAGGTGGCTGAGGGTCCCATGAGGTCTGTAACAATCCTCAGTCCAGCTTATTTAAATTAAAATACAATTTAAAATATTTATAAAATTATTAAAATACAATAGAACATAGATGATATTAATATGTGGTTTTCTAAGTCAAGAATAACACATTCTGATATATGGTTTTGTTGCCCCCTTTCTATTTGAGTTTGATACTACTGGCCTAGAGAAATGAAAAGCAAGGTGTTGAAGTTAGGATTCAGTTGAGAAGATAGGTGTCTTTCTTAGAGTCACACAGTCAACAGTAGAACTTGAACCAAGTTCTTTCTGGTTTTAAGACTGACTTTCTATTTATTATACCTCATAGCCTTTCAAAAGAGATATTGGAAAGATTAGAATCAGACAATTTTTTGACTAAATATTTAGCTGTATAACTTTAGAAATGATAAAAGTCCATAGAAAGTAGTGAAGCCTGACTGGGCACTTAATTAATACAATTCTTATGCGCATGTGTGAAAGATTTCTATTAAATTGGATAATTTGTTCTCTAGGGTAGTAAAAAGATTAATGGATTTGGAGTCATAAGTTTAAGATTTGAACCTAGCTCTATTACTTCTCCTGCTTCTGTAAATTGAGATGACATTTTATATTTTGGGATTTCAGTTTCTTCATTTAAAATTTAAATCCTATCATTTTTATCTTTGTATAAGTGCCATGTAATCTTTCTACTGTGTCTATGTCCATGCTGTTCCTTCTTCCTGGAATGTCCCCATCACCACTGCTGACCTATTGAATCCAACCCAATCTTCCTTTAATGTCAATCTAAATACCATCTCTTCCATAAAATTTACTCCTTAAGAAAAAAAGCTGCTCAAGGGCAAGAACTTCATTTTTTTTCTTTTAATCAGCAGCATCCAGCATAGTAATTTGCATGTATCTCTATACATGCAAATATTATTATTTATATACATGCAAATATTATATTTATAAGTACTTGCTAAGTTGAATTGAATCATCACAATTAACAAATGTTGTCCTCACAAGTAAACCCTTTGTTTACACATAACATTGGTTTGAAACTTATCAATTTATCAACTATCATTAATATATGTATATATACATATGCATATATTTGTATGTACATTTTATTCCTCATGCTGCATTATAAACTCATTTGAAACAGAAATTATGTTGTAGTTAATTATTATATTTTCTCTAGCACATGGCCTGGTGTTCTGTCCAGAGGAGATGATAAGTAGTCATCCCATAAATAAATAAATTAAAATTAACATAAAAAAACTGGTGAAGAATAGGGAGATCCTGATATTTGATATGAAAATACCAAACCTATTCAGAAAATGGTAGAAATAAAAGAAGTTTATGTCCAATATGCTGATAGAAAGTAATTCATAGAAAGTAATATCATTGTTGAAGTCTAGCTCCAGTAGTGAATTAAGGGTGTGAAATGCAAGGGCCAGGCAGAAAAAAAGTTCTATATAAACTTTTCAAATTCAATGCTTATAGACTTGATATAAAATCTTACAAGTACAATCTACTGAAATGTAAATGATTAAGCTGGTATTTTGGTTACTTAGACAGAGATGAAAATAGTTGAGATACACATAATAGTAAATTTACCATACCAATGTGCTCAATTACCTTTCTCCCAAATGCCTTTAGTCTCTATTGTGGGCTAATCCTGTCCTAAGATCAAAGGTAAGCCTTTGATCGATTATAAAGTAGAGTTTTCATTTTGCTTCGGTTACTAGGTTCCTTATCAGTAACAAGGATGTCTTTGCCATTCAATAAGAAAAGAGGGGACACTAATACATTGTTGGTGGAATTGTGAATACATCCAACCATTCTGGAAAACAATTTGGAACTATGCTCAAAAAGCTATCAAACTGTTCATACCTTTTGACCCAGCTGTGATACTACTGGACTTATATCCCAAAGAGATCTTAAAGAAGGGAAAGGGACTCACATGTGCAAAAATGTTTATGGCAGCTCTTTTTGTAGTGGCAAGAAACCGGAAAATGAATGGATGAACATTGGTTGGAGAATGACTGAATAAGTTATGGTATATGAATGTTATGGAATATTATTGTTCTATAAGAAAAAATTAGCAGGATGATTTCAGAAAGGCTTGGAAAGACCTACATGAACTGATGCTGAGTGAAATAGGCAGAACCAGATTACCTTTCCTTGACAATTATAGGAGCCACCTAATATAATATCAGTAAATATTATTTTTAATTTTACTATACCCTCTGGAACCTCTATTCTAATGTTAAGAAACCCTCCCTCTCCATTGTATATATTTTGTATTAAATCTGAATAAGCAACATAACATGTAAAGCTTAAGATAGTGGCTTTGAAGTTAGAATGGCATGAATTAAAAGGTCTATTTTTGACATTTAGAGATGTGTGAGTTTTGATATGTGTTATATGTAATCCTCTTAACTTTGAGAGGTATTGGTTTGTAATGATAGAGGGAGTTTCTTTATATAAGAGTTTCCTTTAAAAAAATTATGATTAAATACGAGATAGAAAACATTAGGAAATACAAAATGGATAATTTTGATTACATTAAATTAAAAAAAAGCTTTTACACAAACTAAATCAATGTAAACAAAATTAGGAGAGCAGAAAGCTGAGAAATAATTTTTATAGTTAGTGTTTCTGATAAAGGTTTCATTTCTCAAATATAGAGAGAATTAAATCAAATTTATAAGAAAATTAATTATTCCCCAGTTCATAAGAAAGAAAAGGAAAGGGGATATAAAAGAAAAGGAAGAAAAGAAAAGAACTGCATTCCATAACTGGCCAGTTCCATTCAGATAACCTGTGGAGCAGTTCCTCCTGCTACTCATAGAAATTTTTTATCCTTCATTCAAAAAAGAAATCAAGGAAGTTCCCTAAGATTTTTGGCCAAAACAAAAACTTCTGATGTCATACTCAAAAGATAAAGGCTATGCTCCGAGACATCTTTCATGGATACTAGGTTAACCTGTGAGTTCATTGGTGTGAATAGTCTTTCAAGCAGGTTGGCTTGCAATTCCTTCAACAAATAGAATACATTTTAAACAATAATTGTACATCAATATGCGAATTAATATGACAGAAAAGGAAAATGATAAATGTTGGAAAATATATTGGAAAATTGGAATAATAATGCATCATTGGTGGAGTTATGAACTGATACAACCATTCTGAACAGTAGTTTAGAACTATACCCAAAGGACCATAAAAGTGTGCATAACCTTTGATCCAAAAATACCATTATAAGGTCTCTATCTCAAAAAGATTATAAAAATGGAAAAGGGCCCACATATACAATAATATTTATAGCAGGTTTTTTGTAGTGGCAAAGAATTAAAAATTTTGTGGATATCTATCAATTGGGCAATAGATGAAGAAGTTGTAGGATATGACTGTAACTGAATTATTATGTATTAAGAAATGATGAGCAGGCAGATTTAAGAAAGAAAAAAAAAGAGAAACCTAAAAAAACTTACATGAACTGACACTAAATGAAGTGAGCAGAACGAACTGAACATTATATGCAATAATAGCTACATTATGTAATGATGAACTATGCATGACATAACCCTTCTTAGCAACCCAATGATCCAAAACAAGAATGAATGATTTATGAAGGAAAATGCTATTCACATCCAGGGGAAAAACAGATAATAGAGTCTGAATGAAGATCAAATCATACTTGTTTTTTCCCCTTTGCTCCGATTCTTTTTTTACAACATGCCTAATGTAGAAATATATTTAACATGATTTTACATGTGTAATCAACTAATATCAGATCACTTGCTATCCTTGGTAGAGATAGGGAAAACAGGAAAGGAGAAAAATTAAAAACTCAAAATCTTTTTTTTTTTATTATAACCTTTTATTTACAGGATATATGCATGGGTAACTTTACAGCATTAACAATTGCCAAACCTCTTGTTCCAATTTTTCACCTCTTACCCCCTACCCCCTCCCCCAGATGGCAGGATGACCAGTAGATGTTAAGTACATTAAAATATAAATTAGATACACAATAAGTATACATGACCAAATTGTTATTTTGCTGTACAAAAAGAATCAGACTCTGAAATATTGTACAATTAGCTTGTGAAGGAAATAAAAAATGCAGGTGGGCATAAATATAGGGATTGGGAATTCAATGTAATGGTTTTTAGTCATCTCCCAGAGTTCTTTCTCTGGGCGTAGCTGGTTCAGTTCATTCCTGCTCCATTGGAAATGATTTGGTTTATCTCATTGCTGAGGATGGCCTGGTCCATCAGAACTGGTCATCATATAGTATTGTTGTTGAAGTATATAATGATCTCCTGGTCCTGCTCATTTCACTCAGCATCAGTTCGTGTAAGTCTCTCCAGGCCTTTCTGAAATCATCCTGTTGGTCATTTCTTACAGAACAGTAATATTCCATAATATTCATATACCACAATTTATTCAGCCATTCTCCAACTGATGGACATCCATTCAGTTTCCAGTTTCTAGCCACTACAAAAAGGGCTGCCACAAACATTCGTGCACATACTGGTCCCGTTCCCTTCTTTATAATCTCTTTGGGATATAATCCCAGTAGTAACGCTGCTGGATCAAAGGGTATGCACAGTTTGATGACTTTTTGAGCATAGTTCCAAACTACTCTCCAAAATGGTTGGATTCGTTCACAACTCCATCAACAATGCATCAATGTCCCAGTTTTCCCGCATCCCCTCCAACAATCATCATTATTTTTTCCTGTCATCTTAGCCAATCTGACAGGTGTGTAGTGGTATCTTAGAGTTGTCTTAATTTGTATTTCTCTAATTAATAATGAGTTGGAGCATCTTTTCATATGACTAGAAATAGTTTCAATTTCTTCATCTGAGAATTGTCTGTTCATATCCTTTGACCATTTTTCAATTGGAGAATGGCTTGATTTTTTATAAGTTAGAGTTAATTCTCTATATATTTTGGAAATAAGGCCTTTATCAGAACCTTTGACTGTAAAAATATTTTCCCAGTTTATTGCTTCCCTTCTAATCTTGTCTGCATTAGTTTTGTTTGTACAAAAACTTTTTAGTTTGGTATAATCGAAAATTTCTATTTTGTGATCAGTAATGATCTCTAGTTCTTCTTTGGTCATAAAGACCTTCCCCTTCCACAGGTCTGAGAGGTAAACTATCCTGTGTTCCTCTAATTTATTAATAATTTCATTCTTTATGCCTAGGTCATGAACCCATTTTGACCTTATCTTGGTGTACGGCGTTAAGTATGGATCAATGCCTAGTTTCTGCCATGTTAGTTTCCAATTTTCCCAGCAATTTTTATCAAACAGTAAGTTCTTATCCCAAAAGCTCGGGTCTTTGGGTTTGTCAAAGACTAGGTTGCTATATTTGTTGACTGCAAAACTCAAAATCTTACAAAAATTAATGTTAAAAATATCTCTATATTTAATTGGAAACAAATCAATATTATTAAATGCAAAAAAAAAAGATTTCCTTTAGCAAGGAAATAAAAAATCAAGTTCTTATCCCTAACTTATTTTTACCCATAAGAATACATATTCTTTCCCCAGCAGAAGATAACCCTCTTGAAACCTGAACTGTTTATTTCATTATTATTATCATCCCCCAATTCATAGCTCAGTGACTGGTACATAGTAGATATTTAATACAATACTCATTGAATTAAACCAAATCAATTTTCAATTTAGAGTTGTGGAACTGATTTAAGTTCTTAATTATTATTATTGAGAGAAGATGGAAATATACTTTTTTTCTTCAGATGAGAAAGAAGAGTATTATATATGACCACAGCACTCCTAATCTATTCAAACAACTAGAGATAGGACCAAATAGTAGTGCTTGATTATTTATTGGGCAGTCAGATTGACCTTTTAATAAGCTCCTGATAGTGGATAAGGATGTCTATCTACTTTCTGTTTACGTGATAACCTTTATTACCAGGGGAGAATGGCAAAATGTTTAAATAGATCATGTATCATAGGACTATAGAATCATGAGTTCAGAACTACAAGGGATATTAGAGGTTATCTGGTACATCTCTTTCATTTTACAAATTCAGAAACTGAGGTCCAGATGAATTAAGTGCATTCAGCAAAAGTCACATAACTACTAATTGCCGTAACTAGAGCTCAAACTCAATTCCTGTGAAATCTACCATATTTCTCACTGTATCATCTATGTATGAGAACCATGTTTGGGCCTTTGAATAGAATGTGAATCCAAATATACCTAGATATGAATACTTTCCTCCCATTCCATCAAGTTCTTTTCTCAGATTTGCAAATAGATTTACTTTTCTCGGAATCCAGTTTGATTCTCTTTTACTTCCTTGTCTCTACAAATAATATGCCCTTAAATAGCACAGCCTCTAAAAATCCTCGACAGAGAAGTCGAGAAGACTTCTCTGTCTTGAAAATAAAATGAACAAACCAAAACAAAACCCATCATAAGACTTCTCCTCTACCCAGTGAACACAGAATCATAGAAACAGAATGGTAGAGTTGCAAAGAAACAGAGGCAATTTAATCCACCTTGTACATGTATAAACATTGATTCTATAATATAAACAATGGATGACCATTTAACTTATATCACTCTATGGAATGGGAATCCTTTCCTGAGGCAGTCCACTACCTATTTGGTTAATTCTATTTTAAAGTTTTTTCTTATATCAAACTGAAATCTCCATCTCTGAAACTTTAACCATTATTCCTTGTTCTGTCCTTTGGAACAAATTGTCTAGATCTAATCCATCTTCTAAGTATTCCTTCTACAAATGTTTAAAATCAACTATCGTTCCTCTATCTGCCACCCAAACATGCCTTCCCTTTTCCAGGCAAAATATCCTCTTTTCATGAGAAGAGTCCAAGTGCCTTTACCATCACAGTTATTTTCCCATGCATTCTATCTTATCAATCACTTTCCTAAAATGTGACAGCCAAATACAAAAGCTGTAAAGGTGGCATTCAAAACAAAGTGTGGGACCCCAGAGATAATGGCTGGCCACAGCAGAGGACTGATCTTATATAAAGCATTTTGCCTTTTCATGTGAGCTAAGATCAAAATGGGATGGCTAAGGGGTGAAATACAAATACATAAAGCACTGGAATTGAATCAAGAAAACTTATCTTCCTGAATTCAAGAGAGACTTCAAATAAATTGCTAACTATGTGACCTTGGACAAGTCACTAAATACTGTTTGTCATAGTTTCCATCTGTAAAATAATCTGAAGAAGGAAATGGCAAACCACTCTATTATCTTTTCCAAGAAAACTGTAAATGCAATCATGGAGAATCAAAAAGAAGTGAAACAATGCAACAAGAACAAAGATCAAATTAGAATTTTTGCCTGTCAATGAGGAAGCATTTTCTGATTGAATATACATAGTTTTCATTAATAAGCTTTGTAACCCATCAGTACCTGTATGCTAAGAGCTTCATAAATAAGGCTTCATTTATATAAAATTTTATTTAATTGTTAATTGTGAATAGGCCTTACTTTAAGTTTATTTTTCTGCTACGGAAATAATTTTCTTCTCCTATTCAATTAGAATAAAATTATTATAAAAATATTTAAACTATTCAAGATGATTTTTTTAAAGTTAGACTCACTAAGCAACATGTTATATTAAACTAGGAGTCTGGCAAGCTTGCATAACTGGTCAAAAATCTTAAGAACTTGAGTCAATAACCATATCTTTCTGAGCCTTCATATTTCTATCTGCAAAATGAATAACAACAAGGACAAAAAAAATCCATTGAATTAAGTTATGTTGAAATTAGATTATTTATTTGAATATGATGTGATATTATCTATATAGTTGTATAGTTGAGTTACAACAGGTATGTTGAGACTCTTCTGAATTTCTAACTTTTTTCTCTATGCCTTTGCTAATCTAATTCAAAGTTTACTAACACATGAGTATGTTACCTGTTTAAATAGTATACATCCAAGATTAATAGAATAATTTTGAACAACTTTTCTTTGGAAGAGCTTATTGCCTGGGAAGGGGAAAGAAGGTATTTTCCTCCCATTTTTCAAGAGACTTGGACTAGTTAAATAATTTCTCCAGAAGTGATGCTGAGTGAAATGAGCAGGACCAGAAGATCATTATATACTTCAATAACAATACTATATGATGATCAATTCTGATGGACCTGGCCATCTTCAACAATGAAGTGAATCAAATCAGTTCCAATGGAGCAGTAGTGAACTGAACCAGCTACACTCAGTGAAAGAACTCTGGGAGATGACTATGAACCACTTGGGAATTGGGAATTCCCAATCCCTCTATTTATGTCCACCTGCATTTTTTATTTCCTTCACAGGCTAATTGTACACTATTTCAAAGTCCAATTCTTTTAGTACAGCAAAATAACTGTTTGGACATATATACATATACAACTTATACTTTAACATATTTAATATGTATTGGTCAACCTGCCATCTTGGGAAGAAGGGGAAAAGTTGGAACAAAAGGTTTTGCAATTGTCAATGCTGAAAAATTACTCATGCATATATCTTATAAATAAAAAGCTATAATAAAAAAGAAAATAATAAAAAAAATTCTCCCAGTCATTTAAAACTATAAGAAAGCAAAAGTATGATTATCAACAACTTAATTTTAGGGCATATCTGTGAGTCAATAGGTTAATACATTCATGTGTTTTCTATACTTCAGTATGTTTTTTATAAATATATAATAGCATATTATAGCACATATGTATAGAGTGTGTATATATATATATATAAACACATATATGTGTATATACATATACACACATATGTATATAATTTATAATTTAACATGTTTATATATATATATATATATACATATATATATATATATGTTTATAACTGTGGACCCAAGTTCTGTTAAATGGGCATAAATGCAGTATAGATAGATAGAGAGGTGTACATATCTATTTATATCTCTATCTATTTTGTATTTATGCCCATTTAACAAAACTTGAATTTACAGTTTTATAATTTTAAATTATCAAAGAGAATTATAGTTGTTCTATCTTTGCTTTCATGACATTTCTGGTTACATAAATGAGCTTAGTATTTAGATTTTGTTGTTGTTTTTTTATAGCTTTTTTATTTACAAGTTATATGCATGGGTAATTTTACAGCATTGACAATTGCCAAACCTTTTGTTCCGATTTTTCCACTCCTTCCCCCTACCCCTTCCCCTAGATGATAGGATGATCAGTACGTGTTGAATATATTAAATATACTTAGTATTTAGTAAAAAAAAAAATGCAACCTCCATTTCCTTTATAAGCAAACTATGCTAAATAGTGAAACTAAAATATATCAAACACATTCTAAAGGTTATCAGAAACTAGACCTGATACCAAGATATGTATGTGACACAACTATAGCAGCCCTTTGCGACAACCAATCCAATATAGCAGTTTAGTGATTAAAAAAACAAAATCAGCCATGATGATGGTAAATATAAAGGGATGATAAGCCTGTAAAATTAAATATTTGGAAGCAGGTGGTAACAGCAATGAACAACCTTAGCAATCAAATGAACTATAATCAATCATCCAAAGAATTAAAGAAAATTCAATTAACAATTTAATTAAAAGTCATCCAGTGACCTCAGTTATTCTGTTTAAGTAAGATCATCATTTCAATTCCCAGTTTAGAGTTTAGACCAATTATTCAATTAAAATGCCAATAAGACACTGACCTAATGAAACCTCTATTCTTGGCATTGGAATGTGGGCTATGAAATGCTCTTGATGAACACACATTCCATCTGGCCAGATATTCCTTCAATCATGCATACATGGAGATGCGTGCATGTGTATGTGTGTGTGTATATGTGTGTATGTAGGCATGTGTATATGCATATACAAATTTATCTACATATATCTCTATGTTCAGATAAACACACACACACACACACACACACACACACACACACACACACACACACCAAGAAAAGCCCAAATAATGTGACAAAAAAGTTGACAAGACTAAAATTTGAATAACAATTTTTTTCTTTAACTGTTTTCAAATTGAAGCTGTCCCTCCCTAACCCAAAACCCTTTCCTCAACATCAGAGATAACAATCTTTTTAAATAAAATAGATTCAGCTTGTAACTCTGATCTATTTATTAGCTTCTTTTCAAGCACTGAAACATTGGAATGGTGCCTATTCATTTCAGAACAGTGACATTTTCCTCTGGGTCCAGACATTATTTGTCGTGGTGAAATTAGGCTTCATAAATGAAATTTATCACACAAAAAATCAGATGGCACTACCTTGCCTTTTGAACTTCTTTCATATGCTTTCCTCTAATACAATCTATGCTTCAGTCACATTTGACTGCTTGTACTTTTAAAGTTATTGTATACATTCTCCACTGACCTGTTGTAAGCTTTCATTCATGCTGATCCCTATCCTGGTACATGCTATAACCTCCCATTTTTGCTCATCCAGCTAAAATATCCTCTCTTCCAGGAAGCCTTACCTAATTCTTTCTAGTCAATATAGAACCTGGTCTATTTTAATATATTTAACATCTACTGGTCATCCTGCCATCTAGGGGAGGGGGGGGGGGTAAGAGGTGAAAAATTGGAACAAGAGGTTTGGCAATTGTTAATGCTGTAAAGTTACCCATGTATATATCCTGTAAATAAAAGGCTATTAAATAAAAAAAAAAATATATATATATATAGAACCTGGTCTTTTCCATGTAGATGTCCATGTAGATGAGCTGAACTTGTTGTTTATGTTGATGTCCTTCTCACCCTTAATAGATTTTAAGTCATAGGGTGGCAGAGGCTACCAATAGAATGTCATATCTTCCTTAACACCTAATATAGTAGTCATAACTCAATTTTTCAGTCATTTAAAGCATGTTTAATTATTCATGACCCCATCTGGCAAAAGATACTGGATGTGGTTTGCAATTTCCTTCCTTCCTCAATGGAAATGCTTATTCCATAGATAAGGAACTGGAAGAAAACAGATTAAAGTGATTGTCAGAGTGACATTTGAACTCAAGAAGATGGATTTTCCCAATGACACTCTAACCACTTTCCCATCTAGCTGTTCAAATGTAGTAGATGATTACTTAAAATCTAGGATGTTAGAAATAGCAAGCATATAAGTCATGACCTATTCTAATGTTCTTGTTTTGTTGATGGGGAAGCCAAAGATCATGAGGGCTAAGTGAGATGTTTATATATGCTCATATGTTATCATCTATTTTTGTTGTTATCCATCTTCTCTTAATGTTATCCTTATAATCTCTCTCTCTCCCTCCATCTCTCCCTCCTTCCCTTCCTCCCTCCTTCTCTCTCTCTCCTTCTCTCTCTCTCTCTCTCTCTCTCTCTCTCTCTCTCTCTCTCTCTCACACACACACACACACACTGTATCTTTATCTCTCTGTCTCTTATAATTGATTTTAGTTCTAAAGTTAAAACATAACCGTAAAAACTACCAAAACTTTTTAAAAAGTGAAATGGAGCATTTTTAAAATTAGAAAATTTCAGAAATATTTTGGGTTGAACATAAATAGTTTTACTTCTCCAGTGGGTGCTATGCAGTTATTCAAATAGTTCCTTGTCTCTCTGTCGTTCACTTTTCTCACTTGCAAAATAGGCAGCTTGAACTAGGTGATAGTCATAGTCTCTTTTAGTTTCACATTTCTGTCTCAATAATCTATATTTTCATATTCACTTATTTTAGACAAATTCTTTTTTTGAATTAGCTCCAGAGAAAGTGCAATCTTAGTCTTTTGTATGTGGGTAAATGTTTAACAACTAATTCCCTTGAAAAATAGGGGCATGTATAATAATACATGTTTAAGTTTAATATGCATTATTAATGATTCCTCCATTACTTTCCTAACTCTAGTCAATTTTCATAACAAATCAAGTCCTGATTTCTTTATTCACTACTCTAAATTTCTCCACTAAATCTTAAGTGCCATGAGTGTATTGATACTTTTCCAGGATAATAAGATCACACACTTGAACTCCAAAGGTTCTATGAAGACCATCTTCTTCAATTCTTCCCCCTTTTTTAAATAAGTGAATAAGCTAAGACCTAGAAAGGAGCTCTTAATTTAATTATGTATAAAACATAGTTGTGTAATGTGGTAATGATCTCACTTGTGAGGGGATTGACTCTGAAGAACATAACACTAAATTGGCTTTCATCTCAAATAAATCTAAATCTCAGTGATTGACCATAATGGATGTAGAGAATAATAAAACAGTAAATACTTGGATTAGTGGGGAAAGATCTCTCTACATTATTGAAAAGTATAAACTACATAACATTTTTCAAGATCTCTGTTGTATTGATTTCCAAATTCGTAAACCAATATAAATTAGGTTACATGAACTATTGCACATATGTGACATCACCAAATAGCACCTGTTTAAAAGAAATTTGAATTATTAATTGATATTTTTGGGCAACGTAATAATTTTTATTAAGAAGGCCAACAGGTTATTAAAATGAATGGTCTTTTGTTCATCTCATTTAGACCAAAGACAAACACTTTATCAAGGTTTTTTGGGGATTTATGAGGGAAGACAATGGAAAAGGGAAAAAAAAAAATGGAAAAATGGATGACAAAATGGAAAAATCAAAGGGGTCCTTTGATAACATTGACAAAATCAAAGAGGGCAGTCCCTTTTGATAAATAGACCTTACAGGTAAATGATGTAAAGGAAAAAGCAGATGTCTCTCTTCCTCTAGATATATATGATGCAGTCCTATGGTTCTGGTATGTTCTTCTCCAATTCTGGTCGTTTATAGAATTTTCCTACAAAATTGATCTCAAAACAATTTACTTTGCCAAAAACAGATAAGATAATGAAAGCTCAAACTTATGGAATTTTTTATTAGAGCAGGGAATTCAATTTTATGTGCCACCAATATCCGTCACTTATACAACTTATCTATACCTACAAACACAAATCAGAAACCAATATTATAGAATGCATTCCAAGACAAAAACTAATTCATCTAAGGTTGTCAGATGTATCTAAAGTTAACAAAAGTTTCCATAAGGTGAGAGAATTGACTCTGAAGAACATAACCCTAAATTGGCTAAATTAGGGCAACTGATTGGGAGAATCCTATCTCAGTTCATGCCAATAGTTCTTCTCCCAGCCTTTTTTCATGATAAGCTCCCAGCATGTAAAACAGTAAAACCTCATAGGGTTGCTGGCATGAATAATGGTTTGATGAACCTACCTGGCATAACCAGTTAACAGTCCATAAGGTTTTAAATGGCAATTTTCACTAAGTCTCAGTTGAGTTTTTTTCCTTGACTATAATCTCACACACAATAGATTTTGTGTAAACACAGCAATACACAATTTCTGAATTTTTTATGAAAAATTATCTAGAGTAAAAACATGTTCAAATGGACAAAAATTTCCCATTATGCTGACACAAGTTCAAATTTTGAATTAAAAATCGATCTTCAAGGTATCCTCCCTCACTTATATTTTCAGAAACAGATTATTATTCATTAGCCTTCAGATCTCAGATGTTGCCCTCTTTGAGCTTCTGAAACAGCAATTTCCAAGATCCTATGGTCTCGTAATCACAGTAAGTTTGAACTTAAATTGTGATACTTTTTTATTTTTATTATATATATATATATATATATATATATATATATATATAAAATTACTATTAAAGTTTTTTGATTTACAAAGCATATGAATGGCTAATTTTTCCCACATTGATTCTTGCACAACCTTTTGTTCCAAAATTTCCCTCCCTTCCCCCCATCCCCATCCCTAGCTGGAAGGTAGTCCAATACATGTAAAATAAATGTTATTTATTTATATTTAAATATATTTATATATTAACTACATAAACATGAAATACAAGTTAAATCCTATATATATATATACATTATATACATATTTATACAGTTATCTTTTGTACAAGAAAAATCAGATCAAGAAGGAAGAAAAAGAAAAACTGAGAAAGAAAACAAAATGCAATCAAATAACAAAAAGAATGAGAATGCTATGTTGTGTTTCACTCTATTCCCATGGTTCTCTCTCTGGGTGTAGATGGCTCTCTTCCTCACTGTACAAATGGAACTGGTTTGAATTCATCTCAGTGTTGAAGAGAGCCATTTCCATTAGAATTGATTGCCTTATAGTCTTATTGTTGCTGTGTATAATGATCTCCTGGTTCTGCTCACTTCATTTCACTTCAGTTCATGTAAGTCTCTCCAAGCCTCTCTGAAATCATCCTGCTCGTTGTTTCTTACAGAAAAATAGTATTTCATAGCATTCACATACCATAATTTATTTAGCCACTCTCCAATTGATGGGCATCCATTCAGTTTCAAGTTTCTGGCCACTACAAAGAGACCTGCCACAAACATTGTGCACATACAGATCCCTTTCCCTTATTTAAAATTTCTTTGGGATATGATCCAGTAGAAACACTGATGGATCAAAGGGTATGCACAGTTTGGTAACTTTTTGAGCATAGTTCCAAACTGCTCTCCAGAATGTCTGGATCCGTTCACAGTTCCATCAACAATATATCAGTGTCCCAGGTTTCCCACATCGCCTCCAACATTCATCATTATCTTTTCTTTTCATCATAGCCAATCTGATAGGTGTGTTGTGATATCTCAGAGTTGTCTTAATTTGCATTTCTCTGATCAATAGTGATTTGGAGCACCTTTACACATAATTAGAAATAGTTTCAATTTCTTCATCTAAAAATTGTCTATTCATATCCTTTGACCATTTACCAATTGGAGAATGGCTTGAACTATTGTAAATTTGAGTCAATTCTCTATATATTTTAGAAGTGAGGCCTTTATCAGATCCTTTGTATGTAAAATGTTTTTCTAGTTTATTGCTTCCCTTCTAATCTTGTCTGCATTAGTTTTGTTTGTACAAAAGCTTTTAAACTTAATATAATTAAAATTATCTGTTTTATAATCAGTAATGATGTCTAGTTCTTCTTTGGTCACAAATTCCTTCCTCCTTAACAAATCTGAGTGGTAACCTATCCTATATTCTTCTAACTTGTTTATAATATAATTCTTTATGTCTAGATCATGAACCCATTTCGACCTTATCTTGTAATACAATATTAGGTGTGGGTCTATGCCTACTTTCTGCCATACTAGTTTCCAATTTTCCCAGAAGTTGTTGTCAGATAGTGAATTCTTATCCCAAAAGGTGAGGCCTTTGGGTTTGTCAAATACTAGATTGTTATAGTTATTGGCTATTTTGTTCTATGAACCTAACTTATTCCACTGATCAACTTCTCTGTTTCTTAGCCAGTACCAAATGGTTTTGATGACCACTGATTTATAATATAGTTTTTGTGATACTTTTTAATAGAGGGATTTGTTCACTTGTGGGCTTAAAAAGTCAAAGAATAGCAAATTAAAATAGACCATAAACAGCTTTAAACTAATCCATTTAACATAGGCAGAAACTTAGATCTTCTTAGAAAGTTAAGCAATATGAAAAAAAAATCACCAAGTACTGATAGAGATTGTGGAAAACTTCGGATTATAAATCTAGTGATTTTCTATTATCTCACAAATTTCTTTTATTAATTGCCAAAAAAAAGAGTTCTGCATTTCTTTCAATTTTTTAAAAAAATTCTGAACTTAAGAAAGACTAAATCAAATAGACATTTTCATAAAAATAGTAGAGGAGAAAAAGGAGAGTGTATTTGAAATGACAATTATTATTTATAGCTTGCCTTCTTATTAAAATATATAATAAATTTAATATGTAACTTTTAAAGTTGTTCCACTTGTCTATACTTCTTTCTGTCTAGCCTTCTGTTCTCAGGATTTTTTAAAACTGGTATCTCTATCCTTCCTTTTTCTTTCTCCCTCTCTGTTCCTTTCTTTAATTCTCAAACAAGAAGAAAATCCACATAATAAATTTGTATGTTTGAACAAAACAAGATCCCACATTAACTTTGTCTAAGAGCTTATATTTTAATTCATGTCTTGAGACCATCATACATTGTTTTATGAAACAGAGCACATTAGCCCTAGACTTTCATGAATTGCAAATGACTGCATACAAAGATGTGATGTTAGTGTATTCACTTTCTTTCTATTCCCAGATGTTATTGGAATTTTGTTGTTACTGTTGTTTGAGAGAGAGCATTGAGTCCTGTTGCTTTTGCTTTTCTTTTAGATCCAGGACAAGTAGGCTTATGCCTATTCATGGTCATTCAAAATGATTTGGGTTGACTTCTCTTAAATCTCCAAAGTGGAAGCTGTGAGCTAAATAAGCATCACTGTTACTTCTGATGCTTTCCAATTAGGGGCTCCATACAGAGTATTTGTCTTCCTTCCTATCCAATTATTAGTTTTTTAATAGGATCTGGTTCACACTGGGTTAGTAAACCAACTCCTGTGAGATATTAAGAAAAAAGACTAGAAGGTGGGATGAACTGATATCAGTATTCTTGGAACTTGCAGAATAATCAAACATTTATTGAGACAATACCATTCTCTTCTTCCTCCTCCTCCTCCTCCTCCTCCTCCTCCTCTTCCTCCTCCTCCTCCTCCTTCTTCTTCTCTCTAGGTCATTTCTCTGTCTCTCTCTTTCTCGCTGTCTCTCTCTTTGTAACTCTCTCTCTCTCTCTCTCTCTCTCTCTCTCTCTCTCTCTCTCTCAGCAGAATTCAGTCTGGTTCACTGGTTCCCTACATAGCATCTTTCATTAAGTAGGAAGTATCCTGCTTGCTAAATGGCACCTTTATTACACTTACTTGCTAGGAGGAAATGAGAAGGATCTTCTGCTTCTTTATTACAAAAGAAGACTGAAGAAGCCTGAAATATTTTATACAGTCATAAAAACACCAGCTGCTATATGAGAAGGCTAATACTGGAAAATGACTACTATGAGTGCAGCATTAAGGTGTCTTTTTCAGAGAAGTGTTCATTAAAACTGAGATGCTATTTAACCCCATAGACTATTGAGAGTATAAATGATATATAGCCAACATATTTGGAGTACAGTCGGGAAAGACTGAACTAAGTATTGACTTTGAATACATCCACTACTAAAGCACTGAGTAAAGATGAACAATGGCATCCTTTAGGGGAAATTTTTTTTAACTCTTCTGAAATTAAAAAAAAAATCATTTCTGGTTTTCATAACTTGGGTCTCCGGCTAATAAGTAGGGACAAAAGTACCAACAAAAATGCAAATTTCTAGAGAAAATGGGAAACTATGGGTGGATTTATCTAATGACCAGGATTAGACAGGGTCAGCCTGGGAAAAATATGTGCTTATTTGATATGATTTTAAATGTCAGGATGACTACCTTTCCTTTCTTAAAATGTTCCTATCCCAACTCACTGATAGTTTAATTAAGAAAGATTTAATTGATACCCTTTACTGACACCAATGAATATGTCACTATACTGAATATCAAGTAGAAGTCAAGGAACTTTGAGACCTAGTCTTGTGTGTAAGGATTATGTGATATTGTATACTGAGACAGCATTGTATTATAAAAGGATAGCTAAATGTAGAGTCAAAGAAGCTAAGCTCAAACACTACTTCTGTGGGCCATCAGACAAATCGCTTCCCCATCTACCACCCTTAGTTTCTTCATCTTAATAATTGTTGAATTAGAATTCTTCTAAGGTTCTTTTTAGTTCTAGATCTATGACTCATAAAAAATCCAGAAATTTGGCAGAGACAGAGAAAGACTGAGATGGAGAGTCAGAGACAAAGAAAGACAGAGATGAAACAGAGAGAAAGACAGAAGCAGAGAGAAAAAGAGGGAGAGATAAAAACAGAGTCATAGAGAGACAGAAAGAGACAGAGAAAGAAACAAAAGAACAAAAGAAACAGAGAGCAGAGAGGCAGAAACAGGGACAAAGATGGACAGAAACAGAAACAGATAATAGAGAGATCCAAAGAAAAAGATTTTGGTTTGGATTTTCTTGAGTGCTTCAAGGAGCACTTCATTGAGTGTTAAAACATGATGTAGAGAAGTTAACTCAGTTTCCCAGCATTTCCCAAATATTATAGTGTATGAGTCAGGATTGAAATTAATCCTTTCTGATTCCAATTCATTAACGTATTGGTCATTTGCATTTTCATATAAATAAATCTATTGTATAATTTTAAGGAAAAAGATAGCAGATACTACTGGACTCATGTGAAAGATGAAGGAAATTGAATGAAGGGAAAGGAATCAAAAGGCACATTTACATCTTCAGAATATCCAAAATCTTCTTTTATGCATTTTTTCTGGTTCAGTCATTTTAGTCTTGTTTGAATCTTCATGACTTTATTTAAGAGTTTTTTGGCAAAAAATAATGAAGTAGTTTGACATTTCTTTCTCTAGCTCGTTTTACAGATAAGCAAACTGAAGCAAATTGGGGTAGTTCACTTTTCCAGGTACACTAAGCTAATATATATTTGAGACTGGAACTGAACTCAAGCTTCCTGAGTCCTAGCCTTGATGCTCTATTCACTGCAGCACCTAGATTACCTCTTGCACATTATCTCAGGAGTAATCATGGCTGAAATTTATATAAGAAATCCCATAAGTCTGATATTAAGACTTTTGCCTTAAAAGTCTTAATGTAAGCCTTTTGGAACACCCTATTGCAGTACCTTATATATATATATATATATATATATATATATATATATATATATATATATATTTTGTCACTTCTTAACAGTGTGATAGAGGAAGTAAGAAAGTATCATTCATTTTATGTATGATGAAACTGGAGCTCAAAGGCATCAGAAAACTTGCTGGAGATTATTCAGTTAATAATCAGCAGATTAAGGATATAAACCCAGGTTTTCTAATTTCATATCCAGGGTTTCAGTATTTTTCCTAATTTATCCCCTGCAACTGCATCAACAAGGTTTTTACCCCAGAGCTCTTTGAAATAAGAAAAGGGAAGTAGAGAAGTTCTTTGTGCCTTTCTCATTTTGTAAAGACAGAAATTCAGGGACAGAAAACTTGGGTGACAATTAGAATAGATGACACTTAGCTGTCTCCTCAGTCTCATGTCCACAAATATAAATGAAATTCATAAATGTGTACAAGAACCTGGATTTAGAATTGGAATGGAATCCACAAGCTAAAAAGTCCCCATCTCCTAGATGAGGGAATCTCCATTCCCTCTAGATGAGAGAAGTGAAGTCCATGGGGCTAAGAAACTTACCTATTCTCACTCAGTGTCCCATAGTTCTAGATCTAATTCTTTGCTGCTCTGGTGCTTATTGCCTGCCTTGGTTGTTTTAGTCCATGTTTTTACATTTTATAAAGATATTTTCATTAATTTTTGCTTCCTTTATTACTCCCAGTTTCAATTTATATAATTTATTTTTGCTGATCACTTCAACGTTAGAAGTCAACAACAAAAATGAATTGGTGGCCATAGTGATAGGTGGAAGTGTTATTTGAAATAGTTGTTCCTCCCTTCTTCATATTTTACTCTAAACTAACAAACAACAAAACTGTTTGAATTTAAATAGAAAAATAAAAGAGCAGATAAATTCAAAGATGACTCTTCACATTACAGAAATAGTCTTCACAATAAAAAAAATACTGAAGTTTCCAATTAAATAGGTTTCATCACAGTTAAGTGTTTGTATAAGGAGCCTTATCTAAACTATTTAAATAAGATACATAGAGGGCAGAGAAGTAGGATAATGGGCCTCAAACTGGACATTAGAAGCCATTATGAAATAAAACATTAAAAAATGAAGACAATGTAACACTAAAATTATTTTATTTTCTCATCTGTCCCAGAAAATGTCTTTTATAAGATATACATTATGTCTACATTTTGAGTAATTGGTGTCAATTGCAGTATTGGGTCTAATTATCTCATGGAAGTCATATAATTATATAATTTGGCTACATGGATTAATATTCTAAATACCAGTGTTGGGAAAAGTGTAAGAGACTAAAAAATCTACAATAAACACATTTGAAACTTCCCAAAGAAAGAATTAATTATGTGGGGGTGAAGGTAGGAGAGGAGATTAGAAATATATGTACTGCATAAAATGCTGGACTCCATTTTTAAAAATAAATTATCAAGCTCTCAATAAAACATATAGATGATGAGTTTGCTTAGTTCTCATGGATTTCTGCTATGCAAAGGCTTAGAGCAAAGAATTCTGTCAGTGAGCTTTGTCTATTAAAGTGAGTCATAATATGAGAGTAGGCAGGAAGACAATCCTTAAGGTGACCCTCTATGCTTCACAGCTTGATTTTTATTAGTACTTCAGTCTGATAATAGACTGGAGTGGAGACAATTTAATGAGGCTTCTGCCTCTTGTGGATAATGTTAGTAAAGGATAGCATATTCTCTCTATTAGAGAGTTCCTAAAACTTCGCTTATTTTCCTCTAGAAGTCAAAAGGACTGCACAATGGCAGTCCCATTTCAATTTTGCATGGTGCTTTTATGAAATTCAACTTTCTTCACATTCCTTTTCATTGTGATATTTTACCATGAACCAACAAGTATGGGACCTCCCATAAAACTAGGTCATATTTTATGGCTACTTAGCTTGAGCTGAACTTTATAAAAGAAATAATGACCTTGAAAACCAGTACAACATTTTTACACAAAGGTCATTGTTTCTGTCATTAATCATAATAGATCATTGCCTATGGCTATTGTTGGCTTTTCCAAGTGAATTATTAAAAGATCTAGGAAAAAGAAGAATGTTTATTACAAATCATTTTATTATACATAGAAAGGTCACAAGCAAATGTGAACAGTCCAAAATGAATTTTAGTGTGTCTTTTCACATATCTAGGCATTAATCAATTGACAAGCATTCACTAAGTGCTTACTATGTGCTAGATACTAAGAATACACTCATAAAGAATGAAATAATCCCAAATCTTAAGGAGTTTGCCCATCCATCTATAATTTTCCTTTAAACATCAGGTAAGAAATTTGTATTTTTCATATTTATCATGCTGAAATCAATATACCAGTCAAGCAATAAGTATTTAATAATCTAACTGCTAAATATTAGTTGATTATATTAGTCCTTTTGTTCCCAAGATAGACTTGGCCTATATTACCTTGATTTATGCAAAGATGCATCAGCACTTCCCTGAATAAATAAGCAGGTCTTTCTTGGCTTGTTTTATTTTGGAATATTTAGGGATGCTTCAGAAAGTCATTGGAAATCCTTAGGGGGAAATAAGTTAGATAAAGAAACAAATATTTAGCAGCCTGTTTATCTTAATTAAATCCTTACTGCTGGGGTAGGATATTGATTTGGAGGTAACATTTAGGCCAACAGCAAGAAGTTTCAGCCTTAAACAGAAACAGTGACCAAGTTATTTGATTTGATGAGAATCAATTAGAAGATCCAGGTCCTTGAACTTGTGGCCAATTAATTGTATGGTGCTTTTTTTTTTTTCTTTAATTATTACAATCACCTTCATTTAAGAAAATTTGCTGCATTAAGTGGACATATCCTTTACTTGCCCTAGGAGATGAAGTTCTTCTTGACATTACAGTGTTTTTACTTATGGTATTGATCATACTCTAAATAAGGTATTTCTGAGCTCAAAGATTTTACTTTTGTAATAAAGTATTTTTTATCATTGACTTCCACATCTCTGCGGATTATATCTTAGACTGAATTCTTCTATCAGAATTCTTCTGTTAGAACATGGAAGTTTCTTGGGAAGTGCAGGGGGAAGTGACAGCTAATCAGCTACTACTCCTTTTGCATAAAGCAGAAGAGATTTGACCATATCTGAGACAGGGATTTAAAAAATTAGAAGAAGATGTCATCCAAGGAAATTTATGTGGATGTTCAGGGAACTTACAAACCATCTCAGATATTGGGGAGAAAAAATAGAATTATAGAAAATAACAGCATGGTCAGCTAAAAAAAGATTACAAAAGCATAACATATTAAATCTCCGTGACAGACAAAACTCAGAATAAAAGCTATAAATTATAAAAAAAAAATTATGATTCATTTTTAAAAGTGTGATTTAAAAAAAGGATAACTTAAGAATGGTTGGGACCATTGCTTGGGTAAGTTGATGAATGATAATTTTGGAAGACAAGAAAGGCAACTCAAATCTTTTAATACTTTTTTATTATTCTAAGAATGGTAATCTTTGGACAGCAAATAACGAAATGAAAATGACTAATAGAAAATTGAAAAACATGATAAGTAAGAATGCAGTAAAGAGTTCTACATCACCTTGATAAGTTAAAATCCCTGAGCTGAAAGAACTAGTTATTAAGTTGCTTAAAGAACTGGCAGATATGATTGCTGAGTGATCATCAGTAATAACCTAAAGGATTTTGGAGATAAAAGAAAAACTGCAGAAATGGAAAGACAGTTCTCATATGATTTTTTTAAAAAGCGAAATGAAATCTGTATACTATTATTGCTATTGTTCTTTGTCATTCATTTTTGACAAGGACCAATGACATCATGAAATGATGTCTTAACTTGCAAGTGAATTAGATTTAAGTGAGGCAGATTTATCTAATTCTCTTCCTGAATCACCTAAGTACACTGGGAAGCAAAAGTCAGGGTGACTGTCAATAGTCTAAAATGCAATGGATGACCTTGTCTTCATTGTCTGACCAAGGTTTAAGCACTAAATGGAGCCTCCTTTAGATGCCTTCATGGCTAATGGAACACATTCTTCTCCTTCCCCCATTCCTCTAAGGGGATGCTTGGGGTAGTCATTCTTAATTACTAATGCTTTTGAGGCCTTCAGATTACCCTATAACCTGGTTTAGCTCAACAGCTGAGATGTTTTACCAGGGTGTTGCTATTACATATGCTACAGTTTCTTGGACCTACAGGTGACAGCTGAGTACTGGGTGGACACCAAAAGTGGGATAAGCAACCCTGACAAGAGTTTCACAAGTCCTCATACCAGATGTGCTAGTTCTTTTTGAATACTATATACACCCTTTATAGTATAAGACAATGAGCTTGACTTCAAGGTAAAAATTGATAATATGTTATTAAAAGGTAGGTAGTAAACATGATGGGAAGGGAAACATGAATAACCACAACAAAATCATTATTTCCCTTCACTGAAAATACATTAAAACAGAATAACTTCATTTTCTGATGTGTTTTCAACTAAAAAATGAAGAAAATCGTGTAAATATAGATTAGGTATAGTTTTGCAAAAGTCTTATCCAAAGCATTCCCACTATTCTTAAATATTAGATAGAAAGGTAATTATTAAGCAATAGTGTAACAGGTGAACTCTTTGAAGAGCTGTAGGGGGAAAAATCATAATTATTGATTATTTGTTAAATTGAAAGAAGGAAGCAAGAGAAGTGAATCAGGAATTTATGATTGGCCCTATAATTTTTAATACTGTTACTGTTTGGATTTGGACATACAGTTTGTTTCTTTCTTTCTTTCTTCCTTCCTTCTTTCCTTTCTTTCTTTCTTTCTTTCTTTCTTTCTTTCTTTCTTTCTTTCTTTCTTTCTTTCTTTCTTTCTTTCTTTCTTTCTTTCTTTCTATTGTAACTTTTTATTGACAGAACATATGCCTGGGTTATTTTTTACAACATTGTCCCTTGTACTCACTTCTGTTCAGACTTTTCCCTTCCTTCTCTCCACCCCTTCACCTAGATGGCAGGCAGTCTTATACATGTTAAATATGTCATAGTTTATCCTAGATACAATATATGTGTGCAGAACTGAACAGTTCTCTTGTTGCATAGGAAGAATTGGATTCAGAAGGTAAAAATAACCTGGGAAGAAAAACAAAAATGAAAATAGTTCACATTCATTTCCCAGTGTTCTTTCTTTGGGTGTAGCTGCTTTTGTCCATCATTGATCAACTGGAACTGAATTAGATCTTCTCTTTGTCAAAGATATCCACTTCCATCAGAATACATCCTCATACAATATCGTTGTTGAAGTATATAATGATCTCCTGGTTCTGCTCATTTCACTCAGCATCAGTTCATGTACGTCTCTCCAAGCCTCTCTATATTTATCCTACTGGTCATTTCTTATGGAACAATAATGTTCCATAACATTCATATACAACAATTTACCCAACCATTCTCCAATTGATGGGCATCCATTCATTTTCCAGCTTCTAGACACTACAAACAGGGCTGCCACAAACATTTTGGCACATACAGGACCCTTTCCCTTCTTTAGTATTTGGGATATAAGCCCAGTAGTATCACTGCTGGATCAAAGGGTATGCACAGTTTGATAACTTTTTGGGCATAATTCCAGATTGCTCTCCAGAATGATTGGATTCGTTCACAACTCCACCAACAATGCATCAAGGACATAACACTTTCTCCAAAGTTTAGATTTCCAATTTGCATATAACTCAAAACTCAGATGAAAGATTAACATATTTTATAGTAGAGTTAGAATTCAAAAAGAACTTGACAGACCGAATTTTCAGACTTAATCTAAGAGGAAAACATTTAACGAGAATCATTTTAAATTCATATATTTGAGTTGAAAAAGGAAGGGAAATATGGCTGTATGACAATTTGCCAAATCAAAGTTTCAGTTTCTTAATTAAATATTTTCCTTATCAAAGGCTAAGTATAAGTTTTAGTAGAGGTAATAGGAAAGTAAACAAGTAGAATATTCGAAACACTGGACTTTGTGAATCTCTGGGTATTTGGGAGCTTGACATGTTCATTAGGTGTCAAGAAATGGATGAAGAATTGAAAGGTATTAAGGGGTGGAGAATGGGGTTTGGAAGGTGAGAAAGAATTTTTTTTTTCTATTTCCCAATATTGTTCAAAGCCAAATTTGTTGACAAAGAAATTAATGAAGGGTAAATCAAGAATCTTAGTATTGAGAACTAGGAGGAATGCTATCATCCAGTTTAAAGCCTTCATCTAACAGATGGAACAAGCCATATTATATATCTAAAATCATTTAGGTAGTCAGTTACAGAGTTGAAAACCAAATCCATGCCTTTTAAATCCAAATCTGGTGCTTTTCTCATTATTTGACATTGTCTCTAGGATCATGAAGCAGTAATTTTGAAGATTGCTTTCTTTTAAATGAGCCTTGATATTAAGGATTATGTTAACATTACATAAAATAATAGATATTTTAAAATTTCCTTATATTTAGAATGGATTGGAAATGCTGATTATTAGAGCATTTTTATTTTATAAAATTATTGCTTGTTTCATTGTGAACTTAATCATCAAAAGACAACAATTTAGGATATAAAAATAGAGAAGATCATTTTATAGGAAAATTTTAAAAATGCACATTTTAAGAATATTGATATTTATGCAATACATACATAAAATTAAATTTAAGAATGTGCAGTAGATTACCTTATAGACTAATGGGAATTTGCCATTTGGCAGAAACCAATTAGCCATGTTTATTTTATCCTCTATTAGTATTGTTTCACATCTATATGGTTTTTCATGGTTTACAAAGTAATTTTCAAATATTATGTCATTTAATCCTCACAATAAATATATGAAGTAATTGCTTCCATTGCTTCCATTTTATAGATGAGGAAACAGAGTCAGAAAACTAAGTAACATCAAAAAACATGTAATTCTACCATAGGATTCTAATCTAGTCTTCTTGTTGCCAAATCTAGCATTTTAAATACTATACAGTTGTTTTTCAAAGTGTGGTTTAATAAACCTTAGAGATTCTTGAAACCCTTTCAAATTTTCCATGAAGTTAAAAAACAACAACAAATTATTTTCATAGTCTAAATAAGTTATTTTATTTTCTGATGCCATGAATTCAAATGCACATAACCAATATAAATATTTTTTGCAGTTATCAATATTTTTTTTAGTATTTAGGAGGTCCCAACAAAAATGTTTGCAAACCTCTGTTATATCTTCTAAACCTCATATACTAAATAAAAATCTGCCTCCATTTTGAAGAAGGTAATATGATTTTAGGACCTTATCTTATTTAGGAAGTGCCATACAGAAGGAATTTAGGGTTAGGGTTAGAGTCGGGAGGCGGGAGTCGGGAGGCACATTTGTCTTAAAGACCATCATGATGTCCTCTTTATAAATCTCTTGCCATTGATTGACTACATTTTGAGCAGAATATTTGTATACATGTTTATACACATGCATGCTATCATGTAAATATGTGAATATATGTATTTTCTAACATGCTTATATGTGAATTACATAAATTTTTTTTATGATACACTGTGTACATGTGTATGTATTTACATACATACAGATAGATAGATACGGAAATTTTAGTTTTGTAAAGCTAATATTTTTGAGAAAATGTTCAAGCTAGACAACTACCATTTATAATATTATATGTATCTGAAATTAGTTGAAAGGTTTTTACATCAAAAAACTATAAACCCATACTGCTGAAATGGTATAGATTATCTTTATGGAGTGGCAGTCAACAGTTAAAATTTGTTTTCATATATGGTTTTTGCTTGTCTTTTTTTAAACATGTCAAGTTATTTCCATTTTTTCATAGATAGACAAGTTTAGAAGCTTATAGTTTTCTTGCTTTGGTATAAAGATAAATCTCATTCACAAGAAATACTGTTCCTCTGTATTTCAAGGAAATGAGATTCTGTTCAAACAAGTAGAGTCTTAATTTCAGTTCTTTTCAGAGTAATAATTTATATATAAAGTACCTTAGATGGATGTTTAGATTGGATATAATAACCTGAGGAATTATTTTATCTGAAATTGGAATTAAGATTTGTCCAATGCCAAAATTCAATACTAAACCATATAATTCATAACTTTTTCTGCAGGTTTTTAGAAACACACAAATATCAGCTTATAGCATAACTTTAATTACCTTTTGCCTTCCAAATATGTGAGCCAGCAATATTCTTTATTCATATCCCATCCTCAAACTAACATCAGTAAGTCAGTTTCTGAACAGGGCAAAATAGAAAAAGAAACTTTCCTAAAAATGTCATTTTTAAAACCACATGATTATCAACCCAAACAGCTGCTTCATATCTAACATTGATAATTGTATATAACATTTTCATTTTGATTACCTAAAGAAGTTAGTAGCAAACATAAAGCTAATAGGTAGAGAGCTAAAAGAAAAAAAATTGTACAAGAATATATATATATATATATATATATATATATATATATATATATATAATCAATTAAATAGAACGTGAGGCAGCTATATGGTGCAGTAGATAGAACACCAGACCTCGAGGCAGGAGGACATGAGTTCAAATTTGACCTCATAGACAATACATATGAACTATGTGAACCTGGGCAAGTCACTTAACCACAATTGCCTCTCAAAAAAAGAAAAAAAAGAGAATTAAATTGAAAGAGTGTGAGGTAACGATTATTTTGGAGCTAGAATTCAGAGTCAAGGAACCTGGTCATTTATTATTATTGTGTTTTACTTTTTAATAATAATAAGCTGAAGACTTCTGCTATTAAATTCAATATCCCATTGAGGAAAGACCATACAAATCTAAGCTTTTATCATAGTAAAGGAATGAATGTAAAAAGGGAGAGGTAAACTTACTCAAAAAATGCTAAAGTAGTGCTCACTGAAATGTAGGCATTACCAATAGTATGATAAAAGAGGAATGCCATTCAATATGACATAATTCCATTCATATTCCCCAGAATGTCTTTCTCCATTTCTTCTTATTTCAGAAAAGTACTTTTCTCATCACAGATTTACAAGATGCAATTAGGGCTTTGACATTGTTGTTGTTAAATTCTTATCTGTTTAGCTAGCTAGCTGAGTTCCCCTACAATTTGAATTTCATATTTGCCTTTGATTCCTGTCTTAATTTGTGTTGTTATATCATTTTAAGTTATGAAACAACTGCTATTATCCTAGGAATGCTTGTACAGTGATGGATTATATTTTCCTTTGTTTGACTGCCAAAATAGCACACTTGTCAAAATGCTTATATTAAATGGTCTTTTCCCAAGCCACATGTACTTCTAGGGATTCAACAGCTCAGTTACAGTTTATAGTATTAATTTATAATCTCTAGAGATCACTTAAGCATTCAACATTTTTTTTCCAAAAACCTAACTCCACTAGCTTACCTGAGGCAGATAGAAGTTTTTTGTTTGTTTTGCAATATTCTGTTTCTTCTCCCCCAAAATATACAGAATTATAAGGGGAAGAGGACAGACTATTTCTCTCTTTTTGAATTTAGTGAACTTCCAGCTAAGAATATTTTCTTTATATTTATCAATAAACAACAGTTTTCTAACTTATAGTCTTAGAGAGATGATTAGAGGACCAAGAATTCCCAAGATCACTTAGCTATTGTGACAGATATGGAATTGGAACTCAGCATATTCTGAATACAAGGTTATTTCTATATCTTTTATACTGATTTCCTCTTGTGATATATCCACATATCCATATATACATAGATGTTTACATATATACTATTTATATCTCACTTTAATTTAATTTTTCTTACGGATTTTTACTGTCATTAGGAGAGGAGACATGTTTTGTTTTGCTTTGTTTTTCCCACAACTTGACTTTTATGGAAATGTTTTGCATAATTTCACAAGTGATTTCTTAATTGTGAATGGGGATAAAGGAGAGAACCTAGAACTCAAAAATTCAGAATTAATGTAAAAAATTATTTTAAATGTAACTAAGGGAAAATATTATATAAATAAATAAAACAAGAATTGAAAAAATTAATGAACATGTCAGAGAATAAATAAGTGTAGAGTGGGGAGGGGGGGAGATTACCAAAACAGAATATACTATGCACAGTCAGAAATTGTCTTCATGGTATTTCTGTTTTTGCTTAATTGTTTCACTCAATCACAAATAAAACTTCAATCTGAAAGGTAGAGAAAGAGAAGAAGGAAAGATGAGTAAAGATAAAAGGTATAAAGAAAGAGGTTAGGACTGGAGTTGTTTTTGAAAACTTGGATGAAATATATAGTTTCTAATTGGAAGGTAGAATAAAGAACTCCTTTCAACTCTTCCATATGAGGTGGTTGCCCTTGTCATCCAACTCTTTAATTCCTCACTTGGCTGAGCTCTTTTGTACTTCTTCATTATGTCCCTATGTCTACCTCCTTTCTCAACCATCCTTTCTTTTTCAACTTATTTTTGCTTGCCATCTTTCTCCATTGTTTCATATGCTCTTTGAAGGCAGGAACTGTCTTTCTTTCCAATAGTTGTATTTCCAGCACATAGCAGAGTGTTTGCACATAATGAGCACATAATGAATGCTTATTGACTCACTGAATGACAGTCTCTTCTCTTAGTAGCTTAGGAAACTCATATATTCTTTGACTTTGAGTTTTTCATGTTTTAGTTTGCATTATCTGTTTCCTAGAGTTATATTGATGGAAGTTATTTGTAAACTTAAAAATGCTATACAATATGAACTGTCGTTCTTTTTACTGTCTTGGGCTCTGTATTTCTGTATCTATTATCACAGTAATATCTGTTGCTCAGTGATATTTTTTCAGCACTAACTACTAATAGCAATTCCTTTAAACATAAAATATATATAAAGAGATTTATTTTTCAGAATCTCAATCAAAACAAAAATAATACAAAACTTGTATTATTGAAATGGGATTATGTTATATAGTTTTAAACTCTGAACAGTAATCTCCATTATTATATATAATATTCTCAGATAGGGTCACTACTCATGTTTTGTAAGTTTTATAATTATGGTGCTGCTTATAGAATTTATTGCACACATATACTATATAAACACATGGATCCAGTAAAGTGATGGCCCCAAATTCCTCCTTACATATCTTCTGTGATATAAGTGAAACTCTGGAAACTATGTACAATTATTTAGCTATATCAAAGATTAATCAACAGATATTTATTGCATAACCATTATGTTCTAGGCAGTATATTGGGTACTGGGGATAAAAAATAAAATTAGCACTCCTTATCTTCAAGGAGCTTATATTCTATTGAGGGATAAATGCACAATTTAAATTATTTTTTTTAAAAAGAAAGACAAAAATTCACTGGATTGACAGGTTTCCTTCAATAACTGAGTGAATTCTCAAAGTAAACAGTTACATCAGGATTTTTCAGCACCTGTAATAACAATGAATCCATTTTATTGTGCTGTGGTATTTGCAGAACACTTTCCTCAAATCAATACTGTGAAGGAGACGATATTACTAAACACATTTTTACTAATAAAGAAATGGAAGATTAAATATTAGCTTTATGACTTTGGAAAAGTCACACAGGTAAGTGTGCTAGAGAATATAAACCAAGATCCCTGTAGACTCTAAGCCCATTAATATAGGAATTAAGCTATAAATTTTTTGTGTATTAATGGTTTAGGGAATTTTAGAAACCAGAATATTATAAAACTATGAAGAATGAAGCTCAAGATTTG
This sequence comes from Sarcophilus harrisii, assembly GCF_902635505.1. Classification (NCBI taxonomy): domain Eukaryota; kingdom Metazoa; phylum Chordata; class Mammalia; order Dasyuromorphia; family Dasyuridae; genus Sarcophilus; species Sarcophilus harrisii. The sequence goes on from NC_045431.1 coordinate 101,679,016, forward strand.
TTTAATCTAATTTGTTTGTGAATAACTACCCTAAGCTGTCAGTCAAACTTTGTTTCAAGAGTTTTAATGGTAAAACATGTCAGGGTAGCCGCCTTGCTCATTCAATTGTTAGTTTCTTTGCATTAAATCTCTTCTCATAATGCCTCCTCCACATTGTTACCAAATAAATATTCTTAAAGAGTATATATACAATTATGTCACTCCTCTGTTCAAGAAAATGCAATGACTCCATTTTTTAGTATAAAAATCAAAGTCCTTCTGGCTTTCAAAGATCTGATTGGAATCTATTTTAGACTGTTAGTCCCTGTATTACAGTTTATGTTAGACAAACTAACCTTCTTACTATTTCACATATGTAACATTCTCACCTATAGAATAATAAGCATATATACTCAGAACCAAGAGTCTTCAGAGTCTATTCTATTCAATCCCCAATTTTACTTTGTAAGAAGTTAAAGTGACTTGCTCCAGATTACACTGAAGAGGTTGCCTCTAATAGCTAAAATATTATTACTTTTCATCTTCTCTTTTTTAAAACCTCTAGTTCATTTTTAAACTCCTCAACTCAGCTTCAAGAAGCATTATCAAACCTCTTTTCTGCTGTCATTAATGTCCCCATAATTCATTTGGTATCTATCCTGCTTTTACTTCTCTATAATTATGTTTTACTGCTTCAACAAAATGTATACTCTTTGAGGACAGGATCTGTCTCACTATTGTATTTGTATCTCCAATATCTAGCAGAATGCCATACAATAGAAAGAGCACTGAATAGAAGACTTATTGGTCAATAACTTTAATTGTTAGGAAGTTTATTTCTGTACACACACACACACACACACACAGGCTAAAACTGCCTCTGCAACTTTCACACAAAATAAATTTGGATTTTTGCTTTCTAGAGCCAAGTAGAATAAGCCTAATACCCTTTCATGGGGCAGGGTTTTTTTTTTAATATATTTAAAAATAAGAAACCCTGCTTCTTCCCAAGTGTTTTCTTGGAAATAATCAACCTTTACCATTTCCTCCAACTAATCCTCACCTAGCATTTTTAAGCCTTTAATCATTATATCACTTTCCTTCCTAAAATGGGTTATTCAGAAGTGGATGCAGTATTCACATGTGTTTTTTCCAAGCGAAGAAAAACAAACAAGTTTTGTGCTTCTTGGAGAGTATCCCTTTCTTGATGAAACTAAAATTTGCATTTGTTTTTTGTCTTTCTTACCATACTTCTCACTTTTATTGTTTAACAAGAAAACCACTAAGGACCTGTATTGATTTCAGTCTTATCTCTTGTACCTTGCATTTATGAGGTTGATTCTTTTAAGCCCAGTTTTAAGACTTTACATTTAACTCAACTGCATGCCATTTTATTTGAGTTGACTTAATAATGTTCATCAAAAACTTTTCAAATCATGTCATACAAATCCATATTTCTCCCAGCTTTATGTCTTCTATAAACTTTAAAAACATGATATTTATATCTTCATTCAAGTTACTGATTTAAAATATAATTAATAAACAATATAGGCAGAGTAGTACAGAGGATAAAAATTAAGATCATGCTCAAGATTCAAGGTCAGAAAAACCTGTATACAAGTTCTATATCTGACATATACTGGTTGCATGATCCCACTGGGCAAATAATTTAGATATCTACTTCCTGTGCCCTGGGAGATTTTCTGAAAGTACCTTACAGAATAGGTGCTATTCTATTAGGGGAAGGAGTTTATTCACTGTCAATTCTCCATACTAAATAAATTGTCTGGTCAAATAATGATAGTAACAGAAACAGCAACAACAATAATACTGACCTTTAAGATAACATTTAGCTCTGTAATAATTACTCTTTGCAACTATCTTATCACATATACATACACATTCAATACACATACACACATACACACATATACATACCATGAGACTCTGTCAAATATATTCTGTTAGCTATTTTAACACTGACTACTATCATTTTATGTGTAGCCATCCCTCCAAGGGCATAATTACTTTTCCAAAGTAAATCACTCTCAATAACTCATGGACCTCTAGAAAAATAAATTCCCAACCAATTTTATCTGTGCAGAAGTTGTGCTGTTTTGCACATGTAAGTCATGAGTGTCCACATAAACTTGTCTAGATGTGGCTCTCAGTTTGGCAAGAATAACTATCTCTGGAGTCTCCTAACCCAACCCTTCTATAAGGAAGACTGATCCTTGCCAAGAGGGAAAACAGAAGGTTGGGGGCAATTCTAGCAAGACATCTTTCTCTATGTATACAGAGATAGATATATAGACATGTGCATGTACATACACACACATATATATGCACACATAAATATTGTATGGACACACATGTTCACATACACATCTACAGATATAGGTAAATTGTATGTATACACGTTTATTTATATAATATATTGTTAGTCTAGGTGATATAATTTTTAGATTAAGCTGGACATCTGATTCTTTATTACAAAAGAAGCATTCCAAGCTATATATCTGAGACTTGACTACCCTCTCACAATATACCTGATCCAAAATAAACATATAAAACAAATAGGAAATAAATATATTTATGTACCCAGAAAACATATTTTTTTTAAAAAGTATATCTAAGTGAATACATATTAGGCAACAAAAAGTGAATGAGTTCTCTGTTCAACCAAGAGATAAATTCTCAGATTTCACCCAAGGGTCTCCACAATAAATTAGAAATACAAACATGATAAAATCTCTCCATGTTAGCTTTTCAGAGTCATTCTTTCCATTTAAGGACCTGAAGAGAAGTTGGAATAGTGTAGCGCCAATACACCAGTGTGTGTTCCCCTTAGTTCTCCACAGAGATGTGAAAAAGAAAAAGTAATTAATTAATCTCCATTAAAGAGGAGGGTATTTGCATAAGGACCTCCTCTGCACAACACACACACACACACGCACACACACACACACATACACGTATGCAATGATACAATACATCCTATTGTGCTGTAATAGGCATATGTGTGGTACTAAAGAAATATTTAACTAAGAATATGGATTATTTTAAAAATGTTAATTTGAAATACTCAAATTTCTTAAGAGAAGGTCTTAGAGTCAACAGTGGGAAGATGGAAACAATTGTTCTTTGTATCTTCACATCTCATTACAATACATACAAAATTGTAGTTCAAACACTGGCATGCCCCCATTCCTTTATGATGGTTTTGATATAATCTTTTTTGCTCATAGAAATAATCAGCAACAACTAAAATAATTTTTAACTTCTTATAGGTTCTTAATGAGTCTAAAGCACACTTTAACATTTATCTTTCTGGGGTAGAAATAGAAAGTCTCTTATTTCCCTTATATTTTGGATAACTGATCCCAAAATAAACTTAATAATTGGGGATCTATTTCAAAGACTCTCAATCTAAGGTTAAGCACTTTTTCAATGCTTAATTTTGATATCATGGAAAAATGTGTACTTTTGGATTGTTAAAAAAAACAAGTTATGTAACATCACAATATGAAGAGAAGTATAGCAAAAAACAAAATTTCATGAGAGGGATGGAAGATATGAAAAAATAGTTTGATTCTGAATGTGTCAAATTACCACAATTACAGAAAAAAACAAGTGGGGGCATGTGATTTAAAATGACTCCTAGTCAAGTAGTGAGGATGTAAAGAATATGACATCTATTACCTTAGATTTTAAGGTCAGTAAAGCAGTGTACTTTTGTTTAAAACATATATTACCAATGAAAGTATTTAAAACCTCCCATCTAACCATAGCTTCTCAAGGATCCAGAAGCCAAGAGAAAGATTATAATCCACTACTAATGCTTTCAAAGCAAAGTAATACAGCTGATGGAAAATACAGTTGAGCACTCCCAGCAGATGAAGGTGTGAATTTCCCCATATATCATCTTAATGGCAACATTTTCTACAAAGCGACATGGAGCACTCCTTTCATATTTCATGAGTTCTATTTGCCTGACTTCAAAATGCCAAATGTGCCAGGGAACAGGGCTTTAATATTCATGGGTTTCTGAGATGTCTCTGACAGTTGTCAACTAGAGAAATGGCTTCATCAAGAAGGAATCTGACTTATGATTTCTGGCACACACATAAAATCACATACTCATTCACCTATATATTCCACTTGAAATGTGTATTCTTTGCATATTTATCTTTTATGAAAATTACATTCTAATGTAGCCATAAAATCCTTTATGCAGCAGTAAGACATTTTAAAATCTTATCTGGACATGGCTGCCTGATATTTCAAGTACTTTTGTGGACCCAAAATGTTAAAATAGTAGTAATAGAAAAAATTTTAAAGATATATGAGCAAGAAAATGCTATGTAACTTAAGTAAATATATCTTAACAAGTTTAGGAAAATACTAAGTTGAAATACCATGAATACTTTTGGTCTGGATCTGTGTTTTAACTATGGGAATTTTCTCCTCTAACTCAGGTTAGCAGTTCTTGAAAAATAAATTTCATCTCTCAGCTAAATATGTATATGTGTAAATGTATACACATAAATATTACATATGATATATATATATATAATTTCTATGTGTATTAAACTCTATATAGTAATATAATGTTTAATTTTTCTAAGAAACAGCATCATCACCAAATTACTTCAAATAATGACTTTTTTGCCATATGGCCTTTTAGTAAATATCATAAGCTATGATGTAAAGAATTTACAATTTATCCTAGTGAAGGAAGTAGCCAGCGGTTTATTAGAATTCATGTATTTAAGCATTGGTATCAGTCTTTGCCAGCTTCTACATGAACTGTTTGATCTTTTATTAATCACTTATTGACTTCTTATCTAAATATCTATTTTAAATTATAGTATATGTGTATATAATACATTATATAAAACTTAATTGGGCAATCATGCATGCCAGATAAATGAAGTTGCAGTAAGTGCTTTCCTGAAAAAAAGAAAATATCTTAGTGATTTGAGTTAAACAATTGAATAAAATTTCTTGTATCCTAAGGATGATGAGGTTTTGCCAAGAAATTTGCTGCTTGCTGCATAAAGTTAGAAGTAAATCTAGGATAATGGATAATATGCTTAATGTTCAAACACCTGGTACACAAACCTTCAGAGGAAAAAGTCAAAGAAATGATCCTTAATATCATTAGAATAGAACAGGTCTTGTTGACTGAGGCTTTGCCTGTGAAGTTGATTAGAATGAATTTCACTTTAATGAAGCAGTACATTGAATTTGTAGCAGACCAACTTACATTGGAACTAGGTTTTAGCAAGCTTCTTAAAGTAGAAAATCCATTTTACTTTATAGAAAATATCTCTTTGGAACAGAAAACTAACTGCTTTGAAAAAAAGTTGGATAATATCAGCAAATACAAGTGATGTTAAATCCAGCTGAGAATTCTTTTACTGTGAATTCAGGTTTTTAGAGGAACGGAAAACATGTTATTACTTAGTAGCATAGAGTGCTGGACCTGAAGTCAGGGACATGGTGGGAGGCAGGTGAAGAGGGGGAAAATAAATTCATAATAGTTATTTGTACAATTACTCTTTACGTGTTACTCTTTTATATAGTGTTGTGTGCCAAACATTGAGCTAAATTTTTTATAATTATTATCACATTTGATCTTCACAACAACTGGGGAGTAATAGTTGTTATTATTACCCACATTTTACAGATGAGAAAACTGAGGAAAACTGAGATTATATGACTTTTTTAGGGTTACACAGATAGTAAATATCTGGTCAGATTCTGTGTATACTATTGTCCTGTGTATATGTGTATATATATATATACATATATATATATATATATGTATATATATACAAATACTTATACATAAATCCACACATGCATATGAAAATATATATGTATATGCTCACATATGTGCATGTGAATATACATATATATATATATATATATATATATATTCCATGCACAGACATATACACATAGGTATATGTCTGTTTGCCTGCATATACATATGCTGTGTGTATATATGTATTCATACTTACATATCTCTCACTTTTGCTATTACTAGCACACTTCTCTATTCCTAGATCATTAAGTCTCCCTGAAGTCTGCCCCTATCATGGTGCAATTCCCTTAGTGCCCTTATTTCCATCCCATCATCATCAGTCCCTCTTTTTGTGTTCTAGCTTGACCATCTCCTGACTGCTTACATCTGGACACCTGTCAATCTGGGTTTCATGAGGCAGTGGGTCCTTTCACTATCATCATATAGGATTGTAATAAGAGACAGCATCATTTCCCACTCCAGATGCCTAGTAGAGAAAGGCCTGAACAGCAAGGTGGTTAGAGAGAAGGGAGGGGAGAAGAGCAACAGAAAATAATTAAAGATATTCTCTGCAAGTTCTCTTTGATTCACCCCTAACCTGAGTTGTGCTTTAGGTTGTCATATGGATTTTTGTGAGTCTTAATTGAAGAGCCTCAGGAGAGACTCTGCTATTCTACTCCCTCAGTTATTTTGAAGTAGAAGGGGTGGAAAGGGTTCCACACATCAACTAAATTGAGAAGAATTGAGGGAATTTTTTCTGGTGAATCAAAAGAGGAGACAGGAAAAAATGCAACAAGGTAACTCCTTTTAGGTTACTTCTAAAATTCCCAGTTTGTTATTCTCTTTTTTATATATTACCTTCTACAAATTTTTCAAGAAATACTGTATTGCTATGTTTGATTTAGGAGAAGGAAAAAACATCAAATCTGTTCATGTAAGTTCTTTATATCTAAAGAATTGTGAACAATATCAGGAGAAAAAATTTTTGTATGAAAAACGTCTTTTCCTCCTTACTTTCATTACTTATAGCTCAAATAAAACATTGATACTTAAAATCTTATTAAAGACCCAAGAGAGTATTTGTAGACCGTGAAAGAATTTAAATTCTTTTAAATTAAAGAACAAACTTTTAGCCTTCACTTTTCATAAATTCATGTAGGGTACTATCTTTACAATGATGGAGGTTCATAGATTGTTTCGTGAATTGACTACTTATAGTTATTCATCTTGGACCTAGAATTAAGACAGAAGTTAATATTATGCAAGATATTTGACAAGTTTTCACTGAGGAAGGTAATTAAGGCTCCAGCTTCATGATAATCTAAATCCTGTAGCTAATTATTCATTATGAGAAGACAGAATTCTTTGGTAAATGTAACTCTAAATATGAATGAATTTATCTCTAATTTTAATCAATTATATATTCTAAAGAATCCTATTCAAACTGGAGGATTGGATGATTCATTTTTCTTATAAGGATTTTCTTTTAACATTGTCTTAGTATGAACAGTACTTTTGAGTACTAGATTCAGAAACTAAGTCATAATTTGAAGTGACTTTCAAATGCAACATAACCAATATTTTAGTCATAATAATAATTTTAAAAATAGATTACTGTAGTGGCAAAATATTTGAGATCTTTAATGGCATTATATTTCCCCCCATTATTACTTTGTCAACAATTTATAGCTATAAGCCTTGAAAATCAAGAAGTTGGAACACTCAAAACTTTCAATTACCAAAAAAAAAAGAGAAAAAAAATCAATCGATCTAGAAAAAAAAAAGCTTTATTTCAAAGGCTTAAGATTCTATTGCATGGTGATTGTTTTTATCCATAAGACAAAAATGTTCAATAGAGATAGTAGCTTTTTATTTCAAAGTAAAACTTAATTTTTTATCTTCAGTGGAAGTACTTGTTCTAATATTAAAGCACCAATTATGTGCTTGGCATTGAGGAAGAAAGCACAAAATTGAGGCAGCTCCTGAAGTTAAGGAGCTCTTATTTTGTCCAGAGAGGCTGTAGAGAGAATAGGATTTGTATGTAACATGTTCAGAGAAAATTAAATACATAGAAAAAAAGAGAAAAGGAAGAAAAGAAGGAAACAAGGAAGAAAGGAAGATAGGGAGGGAGAGCAGGAGGAAGGAAGCAAGAAAGGAAAAAAGAAAACAAAAAAGAAGAAAGGAAGAAAGGAAGTGGGTTAGGAAAGAAGAAAGGAAGGAGGAAGAGAAGATAGCAGAAAGGAAGGAATATTAAAAAATGACTTCAAAGTGAATAAGTAAATGCCTTATATTACATAGCTATTTGCTATTTAAGACTGCATTAAACTTAGGCCCAACTCTGAATCTGAATATACAAGTGTATTTTATTCATCTATCTGTCTTCTGTCTCTCTGTATCTCTCTCTCTCTCTCTTTGTTTTTTCTCTTTATCTGTTTACTTTTAGCTTGAAAACAGGCAGTAATGGATATTACTTTGCAATGGGCTAGTTTTTCCATCTTTATAACTGGGTGACTAAAATTTATTTAAAACTATTCAGTTCCCCTAGGGTAGTGTTATATGCTGAAGATATTCCTCTGTCAATGTTTTCCACATAACTTCCGCAATAAACTGCTCCTGAAGTTTATTCTGTGGGACTAAGACCCATGAAGTGGTATAAGAAAAAAGCAGCAAAACCAATAAAAATAGAAATAAGCTGAGTAACAAGAAACTTAAGAGTCAGAAGAGTCATAAAGACTAGGGAAGCATTGTGGGAGAATGGAGGACAAACTTTATTATTATTTTTTTTAATCCAGAAAACATTCAGAAGATTTTTTGTTAAGGGAGAAAGGGCAGAGAGAAAATGAGGAATCTTCATTGATCCATCAATCTTACTCTTTCCTTAAAACCCCAAAAATCAATGTGATAGCAATGAAGTTTGAACATAGTATTGGCCCTCAACATGTGGAACTTGAATGGAAACTCTAGCAATTATCTCAAAGTCAGGACATGAATAGGGAAGGATTTATCATCTAGAAGATTTATTTTTTTCAACTTCCATAAGATTAAGGTAGTTCCCTCCCTCAAAGAACCTCCCATTTATTCCTTCTGGAAGCAGTATCTCCATTTTCCCTCCTTAATTTTTGCCTTATTTTATAGCTTCTTTCTCTTGTGTTTCAAAATGGGAGAATCACATTGGAGAGTGAAGGTAAATTGCTCCACTGGAATTCATGTCCTAAGTTTCTTGAAGTTTTATTTTATGGGGAAATGTCAAAACTCTGCTCATAACACAAATGTGTGCACATGCATGCCCACATGTACTCACACAAACATGCTCACACACACACATGCATCCACAACCTTTCATTGCTCTGGAATTCCTTGAAATGTCCTTGGCAAAATATTACTTGACTCAATTGGTATTTTATATAATTCTCTGTTGTCCTTATTGATTTATATTTCCATCTTTGATTAGCATATTTCCACTTTTCCAAGATTCTTTATCTTACTTCCACCAAGCCAAAAAAAAAAATTGACTCTGACAAGTGGTCTCGAAGAAGACTTTTCTTTCTTTTTTCTTCTTTTAATTGTCTGACATCTTGTATCCTTGTGACATATCTTTCCTTACCCCCCCAATAAATTCTAAAATGTGTATTAGAAATTTTGTGCGTTCCTTTCAACTCTTCATGAACAAATACCACTTCAAAAGTACTTCTGCTTTTTCTATATTTTCAAAATGAAAATCTTGAATGGAAGTTCATGCTGTCCTAAAATCTACTAAGGAAAGATACTTTGAATAAAGACATACCTGTTTTTATTATTTTTCTGTAATTGTTGACTTAAATGTTTAGTCTGAAATATCCATTGAAATATATACACAATGTTACATATATTTCTAAGGCAAATATTGTGTAAAATTTCTGATAATTCTGCCATATTACCTTTCTAATTTGTGGTTTAATGCTTTTTTTTTTTTATCACAAACATGCTTCACTGAATACTTTTCTGTCTTTTTCCTCCTTGGAGCCCCCAAATTAGTTTTCTATGATGTTGTTTTGTAACTTCTCAAATAACAGATTGACAGTATTTATTGCAGAGTCAATTGATCATACTTTAATACTTGGAAATATTGATGTGCCCCCATCAGTGAAGATACTTTTATATTAGCTTGGATTAAAACCTACTTGATCCCTTTTATCCTGTGTGATTCTTTTTCATGTTTTTTTTTTCTCTCCATATCCTCCATGATATATTGATTCAACTCCCTGCATTCTTTCCACTAGCTCTTTTAATGTATGGTCTGTCTTCCTTTTATTTTTTGTTTTGGTTGAATGACTTATCCACCTCTTTTTTTTTAAGGAATTATGGAATTTTAAATGTGAAAGTCACCTCAGCAACTATCTATTATTTCCCATATTTCTATGAGACTCTCCTTTTAGCATCCCTAAAAATTGGTGAGCTTATATGAAAGTGGTTAGTGAAGGGAAACCCTCACCCTCCCAGTCTTGCTATTTTCATTCCATTATTGTTACTTCAAATTCTAATTTTTCCCCTAATCCTTCCATTTGGAGCCAATATGAATATTCTACTTTTCCAGTACTCAAATATTTGGCGAAATGTGTGCATTTTCTAAGTTTTCCCTTTCCTGAACTAAACACCCTCAAATCCTTCAAAAAATCTGCATATGGCATTCAAGTCCTTGCACCATTTTGATTACCATTGTCCAGAACAATGAACTTATTGATGTACTTACTATTTACAGTTCTAAACTGAGCATAAATCTCTAAATGTGGTGTATCAAAGGTGGAATAAAATTTTGGGGTTCTGAACATTATGCCTTTCAGTACAAGTAAGAATCTCAGCAGTTTCTTTGTCTTCCATGTATATTGATGCTTTTTTCAGCCCTTCCAGGACACAAATCATCATTGGCAATATGCTATAAGCTACCTGTAGCCAATATCATTATCTCAATTAAAACTCCAATTCCCATTTTGCTATGATTTTTCTCAGTGATCCTTAAATGTGTGTAGTATTGGTGGGGATAAAATAGACAACCTTTGTCGAGGGTGGGTCCTTCGGGCAGATAAAAAACCTAGAAACTTGGCCCAGTAAACTTTAATTCTCTTCTTATCTTATTTCTACAAAAAGATGAACACACTGTTTTTAAACCTAATTCTTCCTTTTAAACAAAAGAGATATTTAGCTCTTGTGCACAAAAGTTTATTTATTGAACTGGTAAATATAATAGAACTAATGATCAGCTGAATTGTTAGTGCGTATGCTACTACTTGGGTACTGCGTTGTAGGAAAAGAGGGCATATCTTTAAAAGGGGTAAAATTTTTCAAATGTATTGTCCAGAGTGAGATTTCTGACTTGGACCTCAGAATCACAAGAGAAAGTTTTTGATTAAATTCAGTAATCTCCCAGAGAAGAGAGAATATCTTTACTAGTGTTTTCTGTAGGCTTTAAAACAAGTTAGAAAGAACTGTCTGAGAATTTAATAGACTGGACAAGACAGGCATCTGCCGTTACCTATGATCTGGTCAGAGAGGAAACAATGATCATAGAAAGAAAGATAGAAAAATAAAAAAAATACCTTTCCCCGGAGATGCTTATATTCTCTTAGGGTAAAAGTAGCATATACTACAAATAAAAACACTCTAAATAAAAATTAATCTTGTAAGGATTAGATGGTAGTAATTCAGAGGATTAGAAAAGGACTCATGCAAGTAGGACTTGAGCTGAGCTTTTATGAAATCCAATGATTCACGGATACAGAGATAGGAAGGAAATATATTTCAGACATCATAGGCGACAGAGATCCTGTAAAAGCACAGAGATGGAATATGGAATTTTGATTGTGAGTTACAGCAAATAGGTCATTTTTACAGGAACATAGAATGTGTGAAGTGGAATCATGTAATCAGCTCAAAAAGATAGGCTGAAGCCAGATTGTAAAAGACTTTATATGCCAAATAAAGAAGTTTATATCTTATCTTAGAGGCAATATGGTAACACTGAAGTTATATGAATAGAGAAGTGATATGATCAGAACTGTGCTGTATGTAATAAGAATTTAAAATCAGAAAGACCAGAGTTCAAATATAACTTCAGACACTTACTAGCTGTATGACCTTGAATGATATAGTCAATTTAAATATGCTTCTGGCTTTTTCCCCATCTAAATAGTAGGACTAATATAGCACCTATGTCTTGGAGATATGAGGATAAAATGAGATAATGATTGTGAAATATTTTACAAACTTTAAAGCACTATATAAATGCTAAATAGTATTGTTATTATTATTAATTACTATTAGGATGACTCCACGGTGATAAAATGGGTAACTGGAAAGATAGCTGTGTTCTAAAGAGAAATTAGGAGGAAATAAGGATATTAGGAAAAACAATAAGCTCTGTTTAGTGCTAATTTAGAGAATCTAAATTAGCACTAAACAGAGCTTATTGTTTTTTGAAGTTATGTTTATGTTTTCTTTGAGATAGGTACAGCATATTTATTTAGAAATATTTAATATAAAGATATCAAGGTAGAATTTTATCTCAGGAGAGAAACTAGAGCTGAATATATAAAAGTAATCTGCCAAAGATATTATCATTAAACTTATGGGAACCGATAAAAATCATTGAGAAAGAAGATGTAGAAAGAAAAGAAAACAGAATATAATAAAGTTATTTACAAGACTATAAACAGAAAGAACATGGATGATGATTCTTCAAAGAAGACTGACAAAGGAACAGCCATTCAAATCAAAGAATAAAAAATGGAGAGTGTATTCAGAAAGGACTGATCAAAAATCTCAGTGTTACTAGAAAGTCAAGCTGGAAGAAAAACAAATAATAGATGATTTAAAATGAATAATAATTTTGGAGGGAGGACTTTATTTTCAATTCACTAATGAATTCAGAAGTTTGATAGAAAGATTTTGAAAAAATAAATAAGATAGGAAATGGGTATATATACCCAATGGGTGTGTCACATATATGTATGTGCATATATATATTTTTTATGTGTGTATATTTTTCATATATAAATATATATATATATATATATATATATATATATATAATATTTTTCCTTTAAAATTCTTCTATTGTTATATCCCAAAGAGATTATAAAGGAGGGAAAGGGACCCACATATGCAAAAATGATTTTGGCAGCTCTTTTGTAGTGGCAAAAAAACTGGAAACTGAGTAGATGCTGATCAACTGGAGAATGGCTGAATAAATTATGGTATATGAAGGTTATGGAATATTATTGTTCTATAAGAACTGATCATCAGGATGATTTTAGAGAGACCTGGAGAGACTTACATGAATTGATGTTAAATGAAATGAGTAGAACCAGGAGATCATTGTATATGACAACAGCATGATTATACAATGATCAATTTTGATAGACATGGCTCTTTCCAACAATGGGATGATTCAGACCCATTCCAATGATCTTGTGATGAAGAGAGCCATCTGCTCCCAGGTGACAAAGGGACCCTGAAACTTTCTGAAAATTCCTTCAAGAAGAAATTCTCTTTGAATCCTCCTCTGTGAGACCCATCCCCAAAGAACCAAGATAAAGTGATTTATCTTAGTAGGACTAATTGAGGTATTCAATTCCAAGATTTTCTACCTATTGTTAGCTCAAAACCACTTTGAACAACACTGAAACTCTGCCCTCTGGAATATTCTCTTTCAGTGTTACCCTCTCTTTATCTTCACCTATTTCCCTAACGAGATTTTATATCTTTCTGTCAGGATTTCTCTCCTAGAAAATTCTCTGTTGGAAATGTGCCACTAAGGAATTCAGCTTTTCTATTCATGTATAACAAAGGCTGAATTCCCCATTGCCAATAATAAATTTTTTCTTATCAGTCTAGCTTTTCAGGTTTGCAAATTCCTTTAAGAAGGATCTCTGCACCACCAGAAGAGAGTTCCCAAAACTCCCTACCCTTGGGCGGAATCCCAAGGGGATTTAGGGAAAACAAACCTCTTCATTTGGTTCCCTGAATCATCGCAAACCTGCCACTAACTTCACCATTTAACTCCCTGACCACCAGAAATTCTAATCTCATCATTTGGTTCCCTAAATCTAGATCTCATCACAGAGAAAGAACTCCGAGTATTAAGTATGGATCACAACATAGTATTTTCCACTCTTTTTGTTGTTATTTGCTTGCATTTTGTTTTCTTTCTCATTTTTTCTCTTTTTGATCTGATTTTACTTCAGCATGATAACTGTGGAAATATTTATAGAAGAATTGCACATTTAACATATATTGGATTACTTTCCATCTAGGAGAGGAGATGGGGAGAAGAGAGGGAAAAATTTGAAACACAAGGTTTTTCAAGGATGGATGTAAAAATTATCTATGCCTACGTTTTGAAAATAAAAAGCTTTAATAATAAAACATTTTACCTTAATATTTATTTTTACCGTATCTTCATTTCTGAAGATATCTTATTCCTCCAGTAAGCCATTCTTTTCAACAACAACAACAACAACAACACACACAAAAAACCCCAAACCCAATTTTAAAGAAAGAAAAAAATATTCACCAAAGCCAATCAACACATGTTCAATAGCTTGAATTTTAGTTTAAAGGATATTCTAAATCCATATTCATCCACTATTGCAAGAAAAGTAGGAGGATATATTTTTCCACAATCTTCTTTAAAAACAACTAAGTTTGGTCATTAAAAAATATTTCTTTTTTTCTTTTTTCTCTCTTTTCTTATTTCACTAAAGTCATTATATTATGTTCTAGGGAAGGACAAAATGTAAACACACATAGTAACTATATACTATATATATATGTATGTGTGTGTGTGTGTGTGTGTGTGTGTGTATACACAAAATGATTCCCTTGCAATTTAGTAGGGCACTAGCAACTGGGCAATGGATTCAGAAAAAGGGATACATGTAGGAGATGCTATTTGAACTGAATTTTAAAGAAAACTAAATCTTTTAAGAGAATTTGAGGAACAGGGAAAAAGCATTCTAAAGACTTCTAGATGGAACTATTTAAAAGACAATATTCCACAAGTGCTTCTATAGTTCAGCTAGAAGAAATAGTGAAAAAAAAAGTACATCCCTTAAAGTATAGTCTTTTGACTACAATTACTTAAATGGCAACTCAAAATTCCTCAAGTCTAACTGACTTTATTTGAAGTTGGTAGCTAATGGGAAACATGAATGTGTGTAGAGCTGTTTTTGTTTTTGTTTTTTAATGTAACCCCCCAACATTTAGTACAGTGCTTTAAATACCTATTTTATTGAATGAATTTAGCAAGTATTTGAAATCTACTAAAAGATATGATAACATTTCTTTTGCATTTGTTGCGATAACTTTGTTCAGTTTTATTTTGGCAAACTTTTTTATTGTTACAAGATAGGATGGGAGGAAATATATCTATAACTTATGATGTACATATAAAAGTGAGTCAATTAAATTTAAAAGAAAAATGGCATTTATTTCAAACCATATGAAGCACAGTACTATGCTTATACTCATATTATTCTTTCTTGAAATTAATTGATTTGGCAAGAAGGTAGTGCTTTTTAAGCACTATAATTAAGAGATTCTACCTGGTTTTCTATCTTTTGTAAAATTTCTCCCTAGGGCACCTGAGATAAATATGAATTGAAGACTAAAGTAATAAATGTGTTCTGGGTAAGGAGCAATGGCAGTTTCATATCAGTAGTATGACAGTCTGAATATTAATCAGATCTCTTTAACTTTCTAAAACAATCTGGGTTATTGAATAAATTGAAAACTGTTTTAATTTGGTTCATCAAAACCCATCAATCAATATGGTTTTTAGTACAGTAGTGGAACAAGGGCTTTGGTTATTATAGTATAATTCTCTTATTGGAGTTTTCTCTTTGCTTGAGACAATAGTTGACCTTTGCTTTAGATATTGCATTGCTAAATTTTGCAAATTGAATATACAAGTGATTATCAGTTGCATTAGGAAAAAAAAAACTAGACTGTTGACCACAGTTAGAAATTCTTATTTTTTTAATGATTTGTAACAGGACATTTAAATATTAGAAATTCTGGTCAGAAATCTGAAACCTCATATTTCTGTAGACTTTTCTTCATTTTCTATATTTTTAAAAAGCAAAACAAGCAAACAGACAAATGAGTTTGTTCCTCTTTGTCAACCCTAAATAATTTTTCAATGCAATTGAATTTTCTAATATTGAATTGAAAATTCAATAATTTTCAAATGTCAAAAGACATTTATTATCTTCTTAAGTGCTAGAAATTGTGCTAGGCACAAAAGCAATAACTATAAATAAATACAAGATAGTTTTAAGGAAAGATACTGATATTTAGGAGATCAGAAAAGTTTTCTATAGAAGATTATACTGCTCTCTGATTGAAGACAGGTTTTCTTTGAGATATAGATAAGGAGAAACTAAAATCCAGCGTTACGAAATGTCCAGTACAAAGAAACAGAGGCTATAAATGCAATGTGATGGGTGAGAATTGAAGAGAGATTCAGTTTGGCTGGATTGCAGAGTAGGGGATAGAGAATAATATATCATGAGGTTAATGAGATCTGTTGGGGTCAGATGCTATAGGATTTTAAAAGCAAAACAGAAGACGCGAGGAAATCTAAGAAGGGTGTATTGCATATATATTGGATGGTCTGTATAAAGGGAAAGAGATGAGAGAAAGAGGAACAGAGATAAGATCATGTTAATTGATTTAGAGGCCATATTTCTAAAGGATATATAATTTACCTTGAATATATATATATATATATACACACACACACACACAGAATTTATAATTTACCTTGAACTCATTATATTTGTGTGTGTGTGTGTGTGTGTGTGTGTGTGTGATGCAAATCTTTTTTCCTTTTCAAGGAATTAGAGGGGCATGACAATCTTGCAAGCTGGAAAATCTACATAAAATATTTTTGCCCTTCCTTGCTACCAGAGAATAACTCTAAATTCACTACATGGAGGGGATAACTGTAATTAGAATTACAATTCTCTATGCACAAGATTTAATCAAAGCATGAAAACAATATGCCCTGAAACAGATAACCTCCACTCTGATATTTTAGAGTTTAGGATAAGTTTCTATCTTACAGAACTAGACCTGATTCTCTGTCAGCACAGCTGAAATCTATTTGTCTCCCTCTGGGGTGATCTCTGGCAGGGCTCCAAGATGTGAGTCCACTAGTCTGTACTGCCTCTGAGCCACAGAGACTTCCTCTGTCTCAGGTATTGGTAACACAGCAGCCAGCCCTACTCTGAAGTAAGGAAGAAATGAAAGATTTAAATTATACATAGCTTTGCTTTTTCCTTCTCCTTTCAACTAAAAATATTTACTTTATTAATTTGATTGGTGGTTTGCTTCAAAATTACTGATAAAATTGTTTATAATACTTTCTAAATTGTGGTCAGGCTTACCAGAGAGTCTCTATAATCAACTATCATCAATTGTTTTTTGTTTGCTTTTGTTCTTCATTTTTTGTTTTGATGTTTTGGGGTTTTTTGTTTGTTGCTTTTGTTTGTTTGTTTCTTACTATGTCATACTGCAAGTTACTAATTTTACTACTGAAAAAACAATTTAAGCAAGGGAGTTTAATTTCCAAATGGAGATCTGAAACAACTATACTAAATTAAAAAAATTAACATACCAATGTAATAGAACTTCTCTGCAACACATGATTAATTATATTAAATTAACAAATTAATCCATACTATCTTATTAAGGTACTAAAACTTTCAGTACAGGACCTCAAAGGCTTCAACGTGGTTATCAAATTTAATGATTTCTACTACAGACTGGTGCTCACTACCCTTAAATCACCTTATTTTTACATACTGCTATAGATTTCTACTATTTCTTCAATGTGATTAAAACTACTAGAATATCCCTGCCTAAAAGTAGATTTTCTCTACAGGGTGGGAGGAGGGGGTAAATGAATAGATACTTGCATGTCAAATCCTTCTGAATTAACTCTAAATGATTTTTCTATTTTGATTTCTGTATTGCTCTGTTGTAATTTTAAATATTATTTTAATGAGTTGGCTATCCCTGAGACATGGGAATACTTTAGTCAAACCAATATCTGAATTAAAAAGATATTTATTATGTTATAATCACCTACTTATTTAAGATGTTGAGATATATTAATAAAAGTCCCAATCTTGGTTTTCAATGGAAAGAATCAATTTACAAGTACTTAGTAAATATCTAGCATGTGTCAGGCACTGAGCTATATAGTAGGGATATATCACAAACAAATGATTTCATCATGAATTCTTTTGATGCTATTTCCAGGTTGTCAACCATGGTGTCTAGCATGCAGTAGACAATAACATGCCTATCAATGCATTGATTAATATAAAAATATATTATGCTTTAATATATTTATTTCCCCACTTGTCATAAGCCCCCATTATGACTTAGTAGTCACCTTTACAGAGATATATATATTATCATGAGGGCCCATTATTCAGTAATTCAGCTTTTAATGGGATGTGCCAGTCATGGAAACCTAACCAAATTTTACTGGCTAACCACATTTCAGGTTTCAGAAATTCAGCCCATGATAGTTGAATTACTTCACACTTACAGATGAAGTGTTTTTACTCTTGAACCTTTTTTTTTAATGAATGTGCTGTTGACAGTTGACTAATGTAAAGGCTCCTTTTTTCTGTAACATAATCATCTGATGTGCTGGCTTATAAAGGTCCATAAAAACATTTGTTGACCAAATGGGCCATCTCCATTTAGATCAAAAAGGGGTTTACAATAATGGAAACAAAACAACAGCTATAGATTTATAGCTATTGCAAGAAGAGGGAATATTGGCTCAAAAACCTATGGATATTTAGGGAATAAAAAAAATCTACTGTTGTGTATCACTCCACTGAATACCAAAGGCAAGTTTACAGTAATGACACTAAACTGATTTTGATTACCTTATTTTAATATAAACCTTTGCAAACTTTTCTAACACTAATTCCTGTTGATGGGTCCTATTCAAGTATATAGTTGCTGTTAAAAACACAAATTTGAGTACACTGTTTCCTAAAGCTGCTTTCTAATAATGTTCAAATGTGACACTTGACTTTCAAAAAGCCTTGTGCATAACTAAATCTCAGTATTCTCTCTGCTCACTTCTCAGTAGTCCTTCAAAGATTACAACAAACAAATATAGAAGTCATAAATATGTGGATTCAAAACCCATCTCTGTCAGTTACTTAATCCCAGTTGCTTGCCTACCACCCACCCACCCTCCCAAAATTAAAATATAATGTCTTAAATGGGGGTTGATTGAAAAATTGTGATATTTTTGAAAGACGGAAGTTTTGAAGATCATTAGATTTAAGGTGAAAAAATAATGAAGGTTGATTGAATCAAGTATTAAATAAATTTAATTTCCTCCAAGTTAAATAAATTTAATTTAATTTAAAATTTGTGAATAGAATGTATGTCAATTCTGTTAATGAGAAAATCACTATCAAAACATCCCATTATCTGAGTCAGATGAAAGAAAGTTTATTATGCATTTTAAATAGGTAGAGCATTATTTTATATATTTACATGATTATTTTGTTCTGAAAGAATATTTAATTGGATAAGAAGAAAAGAAAAGATAAAACATCTTTAAATGATTTCTTTGTGACCTTTTTGATGAGCTATCTGTGTTACTTAAAAAATATCCAACTGGCTTCAATCCTAGTTGCTCTATAGCTTTGATGAACATATACACCCATTATTTTCCATCTAAGTTCTGGATCTCATATTCAGCTTGGCTCTACTAACTGTTCCTGATTTTACATTAGATACATGATTTATAATAATGAAAAATTCTATAGAACAAACAGGAACCATTTTTATATAGGGTTAGATATTGAAGAGAGAAGAAGAAATGGTATTTCAAGAACCTATGTAGTTACTGTCTAAAAAGAACCAAAATAGATGATTATTTTTATTCTGATCTTCACTTTTCCTCCTTTTTTCATCCTTGTGTCTATCCTTGCTTCTTTCATTCTTTCAATATTCCAGAAAGCAGAATTTGGGTATTCAATCTACAAGCAGGATCATAAGTACACTCAGCAGCTAATGCACCCAGACATCCAATGTTTGGCCTCCTTTGCATTGAGAGAAGCTCTAAAAAATAAGATACAGCACTAGCTGTAGAGAGAAAGCAAAGTATGGACTATTGAGGGCACTAAGCACAGATCATGCTAACTCCAAAAATCATGCATTTTCTCCATCTTTCTGTGCCTCTAAGTGCCATGAAATTTCATAATTATGCATTACAATAAAATAGATGTAAATTTTACTTTTTTTTTCTTTCATTCCAACTGATCCCCAAACTTTGTAGAGAGCAGATCTTATCATAATAGACTTCTTAGATAGTTGTTCTGCATTCTACTGCATAGCTATCTTTGGAACTCAAATTATCCCCAGTTGTGAGTATGTTGAAAAATATTCAAGTTCACATGGCTCTGGAACTTTGTCAGGTCTAATATTTCAGGAGAAATGAGGAGTCAGTGTGGAAACAGTGTAACGGCACTGGCTTTGGAGTCAGGATTTGGGTTCAAATTCTATCTTGGATGCTTTCTACTGTTTTCTTTCTTTCTTCTTCGTCTTTCTGTTTTCCTTTCTTCTTCTTCTTCTTCTTCTTCTTCTTCTTCTTCTTCTTCTTCTTCTTCTTCTTCTTCTTCTTCTTCTTCTTCTTCTTCTTCTTCTTCTTCTTCTTCTTCTTCTTCTTCTTCTTCTCTCATCTTATTTCCCTGAGACTATTTACGAGTCTTAAGGTCTTATTTTATTCCTTCCACTTGAGATACAAGTGAGATTAGCTGGCTTTGGAGGCCCCTTCCCACTTTAGATTTATGCTCATTAAGGACCAGAAGTTCTTAGTGTTGTGTCTGGAGTAAAGCTATATATGTATGTGTGTGTGAGTTGCAATGGAAGTTCAAAGACCTGAGAGTGGAAGAAGGAAAATGTTGATGTTAGAAGTAAAATGTGAGTAGAGAAAGGCAAGAAAGAGAGGCAAATTCACGAGCTTCTTTATACAGTGGGTATCCTATGACTTTTCAATTATTGATTTTCTCTATCATATATATTTCCTATCCTGACACCTATATTGATTTTAGAATCATAGAACCTAGAATAAGAAAAAGAACTTAGAAATAAACAATACCTTCACTTTATTGATGAGAAAACTAATACCTATGGAAATTATTTAATTTAAAATCTGAGAGGTGTAAAAACCCCTTTTGTACTATCCACTCAGATTTAGTTCAGAAAAATATAAACATTTTCTTGTTATTTGTCAGCAAGTTATGTGCCTATCAAATATTTGTTGAATGAGTAGTTAAAAATACATGGAAGCTTCAATGGGACATGACTTAGAACTCTAGTATTCAGAATTGGAACAGACTTTAGAAATTATTGATCATCCTTTTTGGGCACTCTCAACCTAAGCTCCATGAAACACCCCCTCCCCCATACATACACAGACACACACACGCATGGAGACAGAGACACAGAGGGACATCTATATCTCTATGTCTCTATCTCTTCCTTTTTTTATTTCTCTTACCCTTAACCTTCCTTACCAAACTTCCACCCCCACAAAAAAATGCAGCAGTCATAAAATTAAATCAAAATATATCTGGACCATGTAAGCAACTGAAAATGAAAATCTGCCTCCCTTCAAACTCTTTTGCTCACTGCCACCACTTTAATTGGCTGATCCACTAGCTGCCACTCTTCACTCCCCATGTTTCCTGCAGCTTTCTATCGATTCTTAGGGAAAGGTTCATTGAGGCAGCTACACTCCAATCTAATTTTTTTTTTCTATTCAGCTTTGCTTTCTATTAGTTTAAGCAGACAACACCATCCTTTTCTCACTAAAGATATATGCCACTGAAGTGCACAAACAAGTACTGTAGCCCAGGGCATTCATTAAACTAGCAATACAGTAAACATTTATTATATCAGAAATAGCAGACTGCACACCACTGGCTAAGCAACCAACGTGTCAAAATGATGCATTAGGTGAATTTTGCTTGCCTTTCTTCCTCTTCTACCTGGAAAAAAGGAAGATGATAGTTTTGGGGAAAATAATATAATAAAATCAAAGGATAAACTGAAGAATTGAATAATATCAAAGCTATCTATTGATCTGACAAGAGATAAGTGGCGTGTTAGTTTTTTAAGATAATAGTACTATGAGTAGCCAATAAAGAAGTTAAATTTGTCATGAAGTTCCCAAAAAGGGATGCTAAAGAATAGATTGATATATAGATTCTAAAAGGATACATTTTCACTCATTTTATTTTGTTTATGTATCTGTGTAAATACATATATATATGCATATACAAAATGAAATAGATGAAAATTTGTTATAGGAATTGTTGAAATTATATCTTACAAATTCATTCAAATCTAAAACTGACATTATTTTAATATGTTTGTATTTGTGGATGAAGTTTCATGGTCTTTTAGAGCTAGAAATAGTCTAAGATTGAATCTATTATTCCTACCTTTATTCTGTTTATAAAGAAAACTGACTCTATAGTTTAGATAAATACATAAATACATAAAGTGATTTGACTAGTGACTATGCTAACTCTTTAAAATTTTCTTCCTGCTGGAGTAATGCTGCACAAGACTGGGAGGAAAATTGGTCAATTGAACTCATGTTCTGAGCTACTATAGAGCTAAAGTCAGTTGGGTTCTGTAATAAGTCTAGCATCAGACCCATTAGACTCTGAACTCCCTTAGGGTAGGCACCACTATCTTGACTTTTGTTTTTGTCCCCAGAACTCAGCACAGTGTCTAGAACAAAGTGGGCACCTAATAAATGCTTATCAACTAAATTATTAATATGATGAATTCTTGGGAGTAGGAACTAACTGAGTTACTAAAAACAAACAAAAAACAGTCCAGGTAGAAGCCAGGATGGATCAAAATCCTATGCTGATCATTAGTGGATCCATGAGTAGTCACTGCTTTGCTTTGTCATGTGAGATGGGGAAATCAGGCTTAAAATAAAATAAAATAAAATAATTTGCTTTTTATCTGGCCAATAAAATTTGACCTTAATGAATCAGACATGACATCAGTGTGGACACTCCTCACAGGGACAGAAAATCCATTCAGAGCTATCTAGGGGATGGAACTCTTTGGTTTGAGACAAAAATTAAGTTCTCCAAATGCTCTGGGGGAACATTACTTGCTTTCTCTGAATATTAACTAGATATCAGCAGAAAACATGAACTATCAAAAGGTTATTCTTCACCCTTGGCTTTATCATGTTTCTTTCTGGACATCCTTTATTTACTTTCTTCAGAATTCCTTGGAGTTTGTTGTTGCAGTTGTTCTTTTTGACATGAGGTTGCCTGGTCATTCCAATGTTATTTGGACAATGGGCAGTAAATAATAGCTAGTATTTATTTAATGCTTTAACATTTGTAAAACATTATACACTTTACCTCATTTAATCCTCACAAGAACTTTGGAGGATAGATACTATTATTATGTCCATTTTATAGATGGAAGAAACTGAAGCAGATAGAGGCTAAATGACTTGCACAGATGTCATATAGCTAGCTACTAAGTGTCAGAGACTGTTTTTGAACCTAGGTTTTCATGTCTCCAATTCTGCTTTCTATCTGATGTGCCACCTAATTACCTTCACAAAAATTGCCTAGAAATGAGCAGGAATAGAGGAATTTACATTGCCATTTAGAAATTTTAAAATGATTTTGATACCAAAACTTCTGCCTAAATAAATCCCTTTTCTTTAAATATAAGTAGTTCTGATAATCTGATGCTGTTGAATGGCTGTGAGCTGTGGAGCATAATTGTTTTCAAAGAATTGAAATTTAAATTATTAATAACATCTTAACATGATATATTATAGTATACTATAACATAATCATATACATGATATGGTGTATCATAAAATCATAAGGAAAATAAAAGTCATTACTGGCTGTTTGAATTCATATTCTTATTCACAGAGTAATGATTATCCCTAAAATAAGACCCTGTAAATTTTCTTTGTATAAGAATAGAGTGATTATTGCCTAGAGAACTGCCCTCAAATAGATTCAAGAATCCCACAGCTAAAAAGAAAAGACAAGTAACTACCTGGCTAGTTAGGCAGCTAGGGGGCATGGCTAAACCTGGAGTCACAAAGACCTGTAGTCTAATTCATCCCATTTACTAGCTGGGCGACCTGGGGCAAGTCACTTGGGCTTTGTCTCAGTTCCATCAACTATAAAAAGAGGAATAATAGCACTTACCCCTCAGGATTGTTGTGATACCAGCAAATTATCCACTGTACCACCTAGCTTCCCTGTTGCTTTACAGTTCTATGTAAATGTCAGCTTTTATTATTAATAAAAATTAATGAGGATAAAAATAATAGTAATATTAGAAGTATTATCTTCATTTTCTGAATAATAGAGAGGTCTGAACATTGAGAGACACCATCTTTCTTCTGTGTCAAGTATATCCTCATTCTTCAAGAATTCTTGACATTTTCCCTAGTGTTTCTCCTTTCTCTGCTCTCCCAGTTATGGCACCCAGATATGTGGACAGCTCCACAATCACACCAATAGCATTAGACCTTTGAAATGTTTTGATGTCTTGAATGGAGACATATAATGTCCTTTCCCCCCACTTATTCAAATATAGCCATTTCAACTTCTTGAACAGTTGAAAAGTTCTGTTGTCATAATAACTCTGTGCTGCAGATAGGTACATTTAGATACTTTTTTAAAAAGATGAATAAATAGGATCTTAGAAAAATAAAGACATTTGCTCTGGTAATTAAAGCAGAAAACCTAACCGCTAGGATAGATACAAAGATCAGCTGACTCCATGTTGGATTATAGATTTAAAGCTGTATGGAAATTTAAGGACTCGGATCAAATTCCCTTTTTTGCAGATGAAGAAACAAGCAGAGAGAGAGAGATAAAATCCAGATATATGGAGCTAGTAAGTACGCAATAAAAGAATTTGAACTCAGGTCTTTGAGACTGACTCCAAAGCAAATTTATCCACTCCACCAACAATGTCAAACTCAAATGAAAATAACATCCACTACATTATGATTCCTGGCAAACCATATATTACTCTAATTACCATTATTTATGTGTATTGCATTTTTATTTATTTTGCTAAATATTACCCAATTATACTTTCTGGCATTCAAGAGTGCCATGGCTCTAAGTACCCCATGTGCTTGATCCCTCTATCTTACATCACAGTTCTTATTTTTCCTCCTAACAAGTGATAGAAATATGATCCTAAGGAACAGGTGGCAGAAATTAGCTGGAATAGCTGAATAGCTGAACTTAGCTACCCATGTAAGCAAAACCACAGGCTATGTTAGAAGCCTTTCTATCAGAACCAGTTGCCCAGTTTTCTAGAGTTGAACCTTCTAAACTTAAGAAACTAGACCTGAACTGACAATCCCTCACCAGCATGAACTCAAAAGCCTTTCCAGCATGTGAGACCTGCCACTGTCTCAGCTCTCTGGGCATTTTCTTCAGCAATTAATATGCTTTTCATGCTAGTATGTTGTAGCATATATAATCGATCCTACAACCCCCACGGATAGGGCATATTTAATATTAAATGGTCTCTTTTGATTTATTTTATTTTTAACTGGTCAATCAACAAGGGAATGTAATAGCTAACAGACTGAACCAAAACTTAGGACTATTTGTCTTCCTGAATTTAAATCAAGCCTCAGACACTTATTAGTTGTGTGACCCTGAATAAGTTATTCAACTTTGTTTGTCTCAGTTTCCTAATCTATAAAAATGAACAGGAAAAGAAAATGGCAAACTAATCTGGTGTCTTTGCTAAGAAAACTCCAAAGGACACTATGAATAAAATGACTAAAATGATTCAATAAGAGCAACAATTCCTCATTCACACCAATCTTTTCAACATGCATTTCTCCCTTTGCTCCTGTCCTAACATTGCAAAGCATCCCATGGTCACTTCTTCAGAAATAATGTTTGCATTTTTATCATACTTAATAAGTTCTCTAGGTGCTTTACCTATCTTTTTCCACTTCATCCTTACAACAACCCTGTGACCATTATTATCATGACCATTTTACAGATGAGAAAATTGAGAATGATAGATGTTAAATGGTATGCCAGGATCACACAGTTAATAAACATTGGAGGCAAAATTCAAACTCAGGTCATCATGAGTACATATACAACATTCTGTCTACTGTGCCATAGTCATAATTCTCTTAGCTATTAATTTGTTTCCAATAGATTATTTTCTACCATTTTAATTTTGTTTCTTTTCTTTTCAGCCCCATTCAATAACACTGATGGTATGCCTACTGGCTGCACACCAGGTTCTTGTGGAGCAGTTATGTATTCACTGAAGGGCCTCAAGTGACTGTAGAAGATATTCAGTGAAATGTATCATACCAGAAACTGGCCTGAAAATAGAATGAATTTACAGTGAAACTCAGCATGACGTAACAGAAAAAGCATTGGCCTTAGATAAAAAGATTTTCATGCAAGTCTCACTCCTATATTACTGATTGCATAATGAAATCATTTGAGCCTCCCTTTTTTTATCATGTAAAAAAATAGCCACAGTCATGCTATCTATCTCTGAGTCTTAGTGATGAAAAAATTCATTGTAAACCCTAAAGGAATATTTTTTTAAATGATGCTTCCCTTACTACTAATTAGTGTGATAGAATTATTGGCTCCACAGAATTTTAATCACTTAATTAATCATAAGATCATAGATTTAGAGTTGGAAAGGTTCTTAGAGGTCATCAAATCTAACCCCTTCCTTTTTTACATATGAGAAACTGAGGTAGAAAGGTTTAAAGACTTGAGGGGGGATATACAGTTAGTAAACATAAAAGACAAATTTTGAATATGTCTTCCTGACTTCAAGTGCCATCCCTCTCCAGGAACTTAAGAGTAGTGCCTTTCAAATTCTGATTCAGATTTTGTCCTAATATTGGTGCCCAGAACAAAAGAGGTGTTCTGTAGATTTAATTTTTTAATTCAATTTTAATATGTTTATTCCGGGATAGAACATTTTTGTTGTCTATATAACTATATTCTCAAAAACTCTAAAGCTATATAACAAATAGTTTTCCATTTAATTTGAATAAAAATAGTTTTTTAATGCAGTGGCAAATGATGCTATCATAAGGTTATTGTAATATTTCTACAATATGTCCAATTTGATATTATTTAAATGTAAAAGCATAAATAGCATGTGTAGGGAAGAAAACACATCATTTATATGTGTATATATGTTTATGTTCACATACATTTATATATATACATACATATACACATATGATAGATATAGCTATAGAAATATAGAAACACAGGACAAAGATTTTTAAAACCATCTTAAGAGTGAATGTTTTTATTGTTTAGCTGGAATCACAGAAGCATGCATTCAAAATTAATAATTATGAAGTATTGAATTTGTCTATATACATGTTAGGTGCTTAATATATGATTGTCAAATGATCACATAAATAATTTAATATCATTTTACATGGAGATGCTCAGTTATCTTCCAGATTGTAATTTCCAGTGCAGTCAAACAGCTTATCTTTTTTGCTTTCTTGCATCTGAGAACCAAAGTACCTAATAATAGCACAATAATAAGTCATATTTATAGATAGACTTCTGATTAACATGAAATATATAAACATTTTTCCTTTTATTCTCACAACACTGTGCCATAGATTGAGCTACATTTTACATTCAAAGATTAGTTTCAGAGCACTCAAATTTCTTAACAGCAAAGCTACTACTAAAGTCCTACATTTATGATTTAAAATGTAGAGTACTTATCATGACACTATGATACTATTTTAAATAAATAATGATTAAAAAAGAAAAAAAAAAAAACAAAAGAGGAAGTTGGATGGTGTAGTGGATTGAGCACTAGCCCTGGAGTTAGGAGGACCTGAGTTGAAATTTGGCCTCAGACACTTAGCACATACTATTGGATGACCCTGGTAAAGTCACTTAAACGCAATTGCCTAAAAAAAAGAAAGGAAAAAAAAAACAAATAAACCATGATGATTACCCAGGTAAAGTCAACATCTTTCATCCTTAATGCAAGAAGGCTGGCCTAGAGGAAATGATCTGGATTCAGAAGAATTTGTTTCACGATCCAGATCTGACAGTTACTTATGTGACCTCAGATAAATCATTTCACGTTTGTGCGGGCCATAGACATGTGCAAAAAAATTAGACAAGATGGTATTTTCTGGTTTTAAATTGATGATTTCTGAGGAACTCTTGATCAAGGAATCATGGTATACAATGGCTAACTTCCATTACTGTCACAAATGACCTGCATTCACACAAACATGTCACAGTGTTTCTTTATTTTGCTGGATTTCTTGCTATTGCATGTAATTCAAAACAGCATGGCTTGTTTAGAAGTGAAATGTCATATAAATTGTGTTAAAGTATAAAATATCCTATTCTCCTGAAAATAATCATGAAAGCATGGCTAACTATATTCCTTCACATGGTTCCATATGAATTCAATAATTAGAATGACAGCAAGAGCAAGAATGATAATACATAGTAGATAGAGTACCAGAGGAGAATGAGAAAGACTGGAATTCAAATATTTAAATCTGTCTGGAGTCAGAGTCTTACTAACTGTATTACCTGGAACCTCACTTACCCTAGTAAGTCTTATTTTCCTTATCTATAAAATGAGTGGGAGAGGAAAACGGCAAACCACTCCATGTAATGGCTTTAGTAACTGTTTTATATTAATCTTAAAAAAGATGAGAATATTAACTATGAAGCAAACAACAGCAACATTAACAGTAATAGTCAACAGTCTTTCTTTATGACTATATCATTTTAAAGAGAGCTAGTCTTTTAAAAAAATGTAGTTTCCTACAAACACACTAATATATCAAGGATTTCTTATTGTTCTTGGAAGTATCCACTCATTATGACTTCTTTAGACCCTAGACCTGCTTTTAAAAAACTGGGTTTTTGTTCAATCAGATTTTTTTTTTATTTCTAAGAAATATAATTTGTGAAATTTTTTTGGTTTATTCTCAATATGTTTATTGGGTTTTGTTTCTCTGTGTCAGTATCTCAGATTGAATGAATCAAGTTCAGCAGGAATTGGAACAGGGTAAGGAGGGCATTTTTTTCTTTCTAATTCTGATGCCTCATAAAGTCTTGCTGACTTTTCTCTGCTTCCTTCCTTCCTTCCTTCCTTCCTTCCTTCCTTCCTTCCTTCCTTCCTTCCTTCCTTCCTTCTTTCCTTCCTTCCCTCCTTCCTTCCTTCCTTCCTTCCTTTCTTTGTCTTTGTCTTTCTCTCTTTTTTTCTTTCTTTCTTTCTTTTTTGTCTAGTGCTTGATGATGCTATTGATGCTGCTGCTGCTGAAGGCAAAATGACAATCATGATGAGAGTCAGCATGACCTAGTGAATAGCGATCCAATTTAGGAGTCAGAAAAGATTGGGTTCAAGTCCTGTCTTTGGCACATAATTATGCAAATAATTTAACATTTTAGTACCTCTTGGAATTCTAAGTTACAATGCAGCTGCTGATCTGTATTTGCCGAGAAATTTTATATGTCAAGTCACAGATCTGAACAAAAGAATAAAATGAAAGGCAATTCTAGAAAGTTAGCAAGAGTAAGTTCAAGTCCTGCCTCTGACATTGTGTGACCTTGAGCAAGTCATTTAATTGCTCAATGAACTAGGAAACTATTAAGAGTTTAAATTATAGAGCAAGTATAAGACCCACAACATCCCTAAATACTGCAGGAATCAGATTAAAATGTAATTGAGAATCACTTAAGAAAATACATTTTAAAATGCAATTGATCATAAAAAAAAATGGGAGTATGTGGAATGTTAGGTCAATAGATACTTCACAGGGATCCTCATTTATCATCTCATAGCCTAGTTTTGTTACCACAGACCTGCATGAAGTAAATTATAGGACTAGTGCCATTCTTAATAAAATGAAATAAAATAAGGAATATGATTATAAAGATTTAGAGAAAGAAATCAAAACAAGTGGGAGCAAGATGAAGTTCATATCATCTCACTATTTCTATGACTAGTTATTTTAAAGATTATTTCAGTGAACCTATAAGAAAAGAGTTTATATCCCAATATTTTTTTATTCAATTAGACAAACAAATTTCTATTAATCAATTTTGGCAATAATCCACAGAACATTAGATATGAAATAATAGAAGATGATGACTTAAGCCAGGACTCTATCTAATCTTCATTCAAAAATTTAGAATACAAGATAATAATGGTCATAATTATGAAAAATGATATATATCACTCTAAGAATTTCAGAGATATTTAAGCCTGGCCACAAGCATGTGAGCTGGGTATAGGAGAGAAAACAGATTCAGAATGGTGAAGTGACTTGTTCATGGTCATACAATTGCAAGTCATAAGTGGGTTTTGAACCCAGGTCTTTCATGACATCAAGATCAGATCACTCAACAAAAAGTGCCATTATCACATTATGTTTCCCAGTGCTTCCAAGCACATTTCATAGTTGTCTGCCTTGTTAATATTAAATAAATATCAAACCTAATTCAACATGGAAGAAGTCATATTTAATAGATCAAGCTACCATTTTCTGATGGTTTTTCCAAGACATTAAATTATACCCAATTAACATACACATAAGCAGTTTAAATAAATTTGCACCTGGTCTCAAGCACTCAATGCCAAATTCCATAGCTGTGGTGTTTGCTACTGTATTATCAGGATTTATAGTGAGGAACTGGACTGAACTTGTTTGGATTAGTTCTGCCATGTTAGCATAGGCCCATCATTGCTCTTGTGGTAGCATCTGCCCATTAGAGTAAAACAATCCCAACACTTTGATGGAAATCCATTTTAAGCTATCCAAATTAAATACATAAAGTACAAAGGAGAACATTATTTCCTGGCACCATTTTCTTAAGAAAGTTCTTTCAAAATATAATGACTGAGAGTCATCATCAACAATGCTTCTTTAAGCATTAACTGTTAGATTTAGATAAGATGAACTAAATTAGAGATGAACAGTTTAGCTTCAAATTTTCCAGAGAATTGTACATCCCAGAAAGGACAGTTAATTTTCCTTTTTCTGCTCCTCCACTCCACTTAAATTCTATGCAATCTATTTTTGTATTTCATCTCTCTACTGCCTCTCATGTTAGCAATTGTCTAAATAAATATGCTTTCTTCCTCTACTGCCCCATTACTTTCTGTTACTTTTAACTCAGGTATAAACAATTCTTGGTGCTTAGCACAATTCCTGGAACACAGTTGGTACTCTACGAATGCTTGTTGACTTGATTAAAAACACATCAAACTCAACATTCCATTCAAGTGGCAAGTACTGAGAAGCCAGAAGCATGGCATACTGAACACAGTGCTGCACTTTGAATAAGAAAAGCTTGGGTTTGAGGACTGGCTCTTACATTTACTGATCATGTCATCCTGAAAAAGTCATAGATTTCACTCAGGTTCAATTTCTTGATTTGCAAAATGGGTTTAATAATAGCATCTATCTGACAGGCCTGTTGAGAGCTTCAAATTATGTAATACTTGGAAGATATTTTGCCAAATTAAAGGCATATTATAAAATGATACAATGATGATGAGAATGGAAGAGGATGAGAAGTATAATGAAGAGGAAGAGGAGAAATGACATGATATAAATTACTTAGTAGATATTAAGAGTGCTGTGTAAGTGTCAGGGATCATTATTATTTAGACATATATGTCTTTGTCAGAGACATCAATTACCAAGATTGGAAATAAAGACAACGGTCAAGGGAATGAGAAAGAAACTATTCAAGATTAACAGATGACAAGAAAGCCATAAAAGTGTCATCAGAAGAAGGAGCAACATCCTTTAAAAAGCACAAGTACATCTGATCCCAAATCTTTAGATAATCAGGGGAGAGGATGGCAGAACATCTGTGCTTCACAGAAATCTCAGGAGAACCTATCATCGTGATATCTGCAGCTCTGAAATTCGCCTAGGCATTAAAATATATGTGCTCCAAGAAATTTCCCAAAAAATGGCCAAGAAGCCATGCTGTACTGTGATCTTTTTATTTGACAACAAAACAGCCATTTATTTTCCCTTTTTGAATAGGAAAATATAATTTTTAAAGAGATGACATATGTAAAGCTGAGCTACTGGAATGAAACTCTTAAGTCCAATAAATTTGTATTACCCCCTCATCCAAGACCCTACTATTTACAAGCATAATAAAATAAGAAGAAATAATTCTGTTGGAGTTACTGGTTGGAGGAAATCTGAACCAGAAAGTTCATGGTGCTTTTATCTTAGGACTTGTTACACAATTGGATAGAACTGACAATTTTTCATGAAATAGAAAGATAGTTGTTAAAGCCACTCTTTGTATGATGGCGATGATCAGGATGGCCAGGACCCACATCCTAATTTTACAGTGGTTCTGATATCTCTGTTGTCCAAGGGCTAGATGCTTCTTTTGGATTGGAGTGCATGAAGTCTGAGGATAATGTTTGTGTATGGAACCCAACTGTCTAGTGGGTTGTTGCTGAACGGAAGAATAATACACTTGCTAGAAAACAATTGTACCCTTATAAATCTGTCTGCATGATTCAAATTTTGTGTGTTGGTGTGTGTGTGTGTGTGTGTGTGTGTGTGTGTGTGTGTGTTGCTTTCATCTTTTGGTTCTTAGTGAATCCTAGGTTTCTATTAAAGATGATGAATTTCTTGCTACCAACTCCAAAGTTAGCTGATCCTTTTCATACTTTCTCAATGAGGGGACAAGGAGGAGAAGTTATTATACTCCTTGCTCCTCATTGCTCATAGACCTTCCTTTTCTGCTATTACCAATTATTAATATCAAATCTTTGTTTAAAACAATTTTATTGATATATTATGTCTTTAACTTATCTATATTTCCCATTGTATTCCTCCTTCCATCCCTTCCATAAAATATTCCCTAGCACTGTCCTCCTTGATATTTCATGAACAAAAAACTTTAGCCTCAAATTTTCAATGTCTGTTCCATGGATTTTCAATTCTTACTCTCATCGCTCATTGTCTCCATCACCAGTTTTACCCGAATCTCTTTAATTCCCAGATAAAATCTTACCTTCTAAAGGAAGACTTTCTCAGTCTTCAATCTTCTCTAATGCTAGTGCCTACCCTCAGTTTAGTATTTCCAATTTTTCCTCTATACAGAGTATATATATATATATATATATATATATATATATATATAGCATAGCTGCTTTGCATATTATCTCTCCATAATATTGGAAGCTACTTGAGAGCAAGGATTGTTTTTTTTTTTTTTTGTTTGTTTTTGTTTTTGTTTTTTTATCAACTTTGTATCATGATTGCTTGGCGCAATACTTGGCAAATAGTAGGTGCTTAATAAATGGGTAAACTTTTTGTTTGTGAGCTTCCCAAGCCCTTTTGCTCCAACCAAAGCAAACTGCTGTTATTACACAACTCTCTATCTTTGCACACATTTCTCAGCTCACCTGGAATGACTTCCCTCCTCCTTTCTGTCAATCAATATTCTTTGGGAGTTCCATTAACAACCAGCTTAAAATTCTCCACCTCCACCTCCAGGAAATCTTTTTTTTTTTTTTTTTTTTTTTTCTCAAACCCCTTTCAGGAATACTTACTTAGATGGCCATGATAACAGAATCCTTTAAAAGTGTTTCTGCTTTGCTCTTACTTTTGTCATCTACCTTCATAGGCTAAACTCTTCATGGATAGAGATTATACTTTCTAATGCTTTAGACTTTCCCTTACATAACCTTCAAGTGCTTACTAAATATTGTATTGATTCCCCAGAAACAGAATCAGGAAAGTATGAAATAGAAGTTGTAGAGCAGCAAGTATTTATTCAATATTAAGAAGACATTTCCAAAAAAAATCAAAACTGACTCCAGATAAAAATAGCTGCTTTGGGAAATTCTAAGTTTTATTGTAAGTCCACAAATATAGGTT
The DNA here is from genome assembly GCF_902635505.1 of Sarcophilus harrisii. Taxonomy (NCBI): domain Eukaryota; kingdom Metazoa; phylum Chordata; class Mammalia; order Dasyuromorphia; family Dasyuridae; genus Sarcophilus; species Sarcophilus harrisii. Next base: position 101,712,843 of record NC_045431.1, read on the forward strand.
AAATGATTAATTACTTCTGATTACTTCAAGATCCAAGTTCCTGATCTTGCTTTAAATTAGAGATGGGAATGGGAATGAACCTATGATTTCATTGGTATAGGGAACTACTAGGTGAGGAAACTCCATTTACTCTAATAGATTGGCATCTTCTCTGAAATTTATAGTTTTGGAGTTGCCATATCTTTATGTGTCAGAGGCTTTATTTGAACCCAGGTCTTCATGGCTTTGAGGACAATTCTCTGTCTATTGTATCACATTGCCTCTCCTATACTTGAAATAGTTAGAAAAAAATTGAATCGATGAGAGAAATAAAATTAAGCTATGCAAATGATACTATGCATGTGAAGAGTTTTAGTATTAATGCTTTATTGTTGATGCTGCAAATCAATGTGGAATACAGTATCATAACAAGAAAAGAAACAGGGAGGTTGAAGTAAATGGACTTTCTGATTGTCTCCCTGACTGATGGAAGTCATGGTACTTACCAAAGGCCAAAGAATCATCTCCTGCTCATTGGCTGAACACCTTGTTAAAAGCTCCATTTTCTACATTTTCACAATGGACTGAAATGTCAAGCAGTGGAACATGGCTGAGTACCTTTGTTTCTCTGCCAGCCAGCTCTATCCTTGTCTCTTGAGCAACCCGTTGTGAAAATAATGAATGGGAGGTAGTTTGGAGCCATTCCTGTCAGCACCACAGGCATTAAGAGATCTAGCTTTCAAGAATACTGTTAACTTGGTCTCTGTGTGATTCCCACACACACTTTCAGATCACCTTTAATGTAGAAAACTTCATGGAGACTTCATTTCTAAGCAGCCTGTTTCACTTAGGGAAAGAATTGATGAAGCTCTTGTTTGGTTGGTTTATCAATACCTGCCAGTTCTTACCTTTTTCCTGCTACTGACAAGGTTCTTACAGATTCAACAATTACATTCTCAAGTGTTCCCATAGGTCAAACCCTAAAATACCATCATGGTGAGCAAGCAATGGGACAACAAAAGTTAATCAATAAGCTACATACCAGACAACAGATCAAAAGCTTATGACCCCTGCAAGAAATGTTATTTTCTTAAGTGTCTTCTATGTACAAAGCACCTTACTAGAGACCTCCAGCATTTCTCTATTTACATATATTATAATGGGGAAAGAGCACCAACAACTAGAGATTTTTGGAAAGGTCTTACATAGGAGTTGGCTGTAAAATATATAAAATGGACTATACACATATTATCTCTATATATGACAGAAATACACACACACACACACATATATATAAATATATATATATATATATATATATATATATAGACCTAAATGCATATACATATGACTACATACATGAGGGAAGTGAGAAAGAGACAAAGAAACAGTGACAAAGATAGACAAGATACAAAGAGTTATGTTTAAAGAAAAGAGTAACTAACAACTGAGGTGAGATGAGAATACATTTTAGATTGGGGAGGAACCTATTAGAAAGGCAAAATAGTTGGAGACAGAACATCTCAAAAGTCAATTAAATTGAAACTGAGAATTCATAAATGGAAATAATAATTGTGTGTTTTTTAACCAGAGAGATAACTATAAACTAGATTGTAGAGGACTTTTCTAAACAAGGTTAACTTTTTTGCATTTTGTCACAGAGGCAATTGGGAGTTACTAAAGATTTTTGAGCAAGAGAGGTATATGGTCTGATTTGTCTTTCAGGAATGTTATTTTGCCATCTCTATGAAGGCAAATGTGAAGAAAAGAAAGATAAGAAGCAGAGAAACTTTAAGAGGCTCTTTCAGTTGTTTGGGTTAGAAGTGAAAAGGGCAAAACATTAAGTAGAGACTTTGTGAATGGAGAGGAAACAAGTAGGAGAAATGTGGAAATAGGATCAACAAAATATGGATTGACTGGGGAGAGAGTTGGGAAAGGGAGAGAAAGAATGAAGAGACCAGCATCCTTCTAAAGTCATAATTCTGGATTACATAGAAATTTGGTCAATATTAGGGCTAGGCTAAAGAGGGTCTGGTATCAAGAGGGTAGGTGTAATGTAAGGTGGTATAGCTGATGTAATAGAAAGGGCATGTATGGATTTCTGGAAGCAGAGAAATGCTATTCAATATCACTTTCCTATTTCCTATGCAACCTTAATAAGCAATTTAATCTCACTGGATTTCAGTCTTCATTTGCATGAGGAAGGATGGCCTTGATGTCCTCTAAATTCCCTTCTAATGCTAAATTTTTGATCTAGTGGGTTACATAAATATGTGCTTATAGACTAAGAACAAAGTAGGGTGGGATAAAATTGTTAAAATCTGAAATGTCAATCTGAAGAATTTATATTCTCTTTTGTAAGCAATGGGGAACCATTGAATATTTTGTATAAGGGAATAGAGTAGTCAATTTGTTATATTATAAATACTGTTTTTAGAAGATGTTTGAGAGAATCATTAAAATGGGTATGATAAGCTGATGTCCGGGTTTAAAAAGATAGAAAATTATAGTTCTATTTAAATAAGAAACATTTGTTTCTATGCTTATATAACTTAATAATTGTTTAATATACTAACTGTACATTGTAATAGCTTTGGAGATTAGCATGGCTGTGTGATTCATAGACAAAGTTATGTTTATCTAACCAGACTTATAATCAAGGAAGTAGATCAACTAAATTCAAATATAACTTATTTAAATGGCATATTCCATTTTTAATTATTCAATTTGGATAAATGAAGATGCAAATTTAATCAGATGAATTGGTACAAGGCAAACTAGAATAATGAATCTTGCATTTGCTCATATTAGCCAACTGATAAATTTATAAAACAAATTAGAAATCAAACATCGAGGAAACCTCATGTCCAACATGGAGCTCTTGTTGGCTGTTTGCCTGACAAAGGAACTCATGGGATATTGCCTGAGGAGATTTCCAAATAATTGGTTTGTTTTATTCACTGAATTGAATTAAAATATCCATAAAATCTAGATATTCATAGTGCATTTGTTATATTTTTATTCAGCTGCTTTTTTCCAGCTAAAGAAGTGGCTTAGGATGGTGTTAAACTTATATTTAGCAAGATTGGATAGCTCCATTTTGATTTGACATCAAATCTTTTATTTTGAAATAGCACAAATAGAAGTGAATAATAGTATTTAATTTATGAATCAGCCAAAATAAAGTGCTGGAATTTTATTTAAGGACTTTATGTCCCTCACTAGGGAATTAGGAAATGGTTCACGGAAGAAGTGACATGTAAGTGGATAATAAAAATTGGAAAACATCAAATAGATGCAAAATAGGTGGGAATGTTATTACAATCAAAAGGAGTATATAAAAAGGCACACAGAGGACAATACTGTGGGGGGTGATAAATATTTAAGAGGGTCTAGTCCAGTTTATCTGTAAATATAAAATATGCCTGATGGGAGAGATGAATGTCAAGCAAAGATTTTAAGCCATACACAAATAGGAGGATGTCATTTTCATTTGGGATTGATTAGGGGAGACAATAAAAATAAATAAAATAAAATAAACTAGTGAGGGCAAGCCATTGATGCCACTGATGGCCAGATAAATGGTAATAAATTCTGTATTAAGGTGATGACAATGAGAATAGAGGATGCAAGAAATATCCCAAAGGTCAAATGAACCAGAGATTATACCATAAGAGTGGTATTATTTTCAAATTAAGACAGCTACACACTGAGATTGGCTAAAATGACAGGAAAAGATAATGACTAATGTCAATGACATAAGGTGGGAAAACTGTGACACAGATGCATTGTTGGTGGAACAGTGAACAAATCCAATCATTCTGGAGAGCAATCTGGAACTATGCTCAAAAAGTTAGCAAACTCTGCATATTCTTTGATCCAGTAGTGTTACTACTGGGCTTATATCCCAAAGAGATATTAAAGGAAAAGGGATCTGTATGTGCAAAAATGTTTTTGGCAGCCCTGTTTGTAGTGGCCAGAAACTGGAAACTGAGTAGATGCCCATCAATTGGAGAATGGCTGAATAAATTGTGGTATAAGTTATGGAATATTATTGTTCAGTAAGAAATGACAAACAGATGAATACAGAGAGGCTTGGAGAGATCTACATGAACTGATGCTGAATGAAATGAGCAGAAACAGGAGATCATTATATACGGGAACAACAAGACTATACGATGATCAACTCTGGTGAATGTGGCCCTCTTCAACAATGAAATGATTCATACCAGTTCCAATTGTTCAGTAATGAAAAGAGCCATCTAGAATACCCAGAAAGAGAACTGTGGGAACTGAGTGTAGACCACAACATAGCAATTTTACACTTTCTGTTATTGTTTGCTTGCATTTTTGTTTTCCTTCTCAAGTTTGTTTATTTTTTCTTTCTAGATCCAATTTTTCTTGTGCAGCAAGATAATTGCATAAATATGTATACATATATTGGATTTAACATATACTTTAACATAGTTAACATGTATTGGACTACCTGCCATTTAGGGGAGGGGGCCGGGGGAAAAGAGGTGAAAATTTGGAACCGAAGGTTTTGCAAGGGTCAATGTTGAAAAATTACCCATGCATATGTGTTGTAAATAAAAAGCTATAATAATATTTTAAAGAGATGTATTATTGTTATTGCTGTTGTTGCTGCTGTTTTTAAGGAAGGGAAGAGATAGAGCACAGGCTTTGGAGACAGAAGGACCTGGTTTCAAATCTAGTCTCAGTCACGTACTAGCTGTATGACCTTGGATAAGTTATTTTATCTCAATTGCCTTAAAAAAGAGGAGGAGGAGGAGGAGGTAGAAGAAAAGGACAGAAAGAGGAGAAGAAAGAGGTAAGGGGAAAAAAGGAGGAAGAGGAGGAGAAATAGGATAGAAAGAGAAGGAAAAGGAGGAGGAAGAGAAAGAGAAGGAGGGGGAAGAGAAAAAGAGAAAGAGAAGGAGGAGGAGGAACAGGAGGAAAAAGAGGAGGAGGAGGAAAGACTTAAAATTTCCTCAAATTTCTTTGAATACAGAAGACTAGTTAGTTTTGGAAGTGCAGAGTTTGAAGTAGTGGTAAGCCATTTCTATATGGTGTCATTGCATCTAGCGACAGAATTCTGGGTAATGAGAAAGGGGCTCAGGACTGAGATTTAATTGCTTAGTTTAAGATTAAAATCAATGATATGGAAGGGAATTAAAGAGAGGGAAAAAATGCTAGAATGTTCCACATGCTTCTCTTTTAAAGTTTATTTTCAAGGCTTTATCTCCATGATAAATGTGTTTTCATGGAAATTCTGAGCTGGAGATAAGACATTCATATACTCTGTAATTCTCTTCTTATGGAATGATGCTGGGTTGCACAGTGAAGCAAATTTTTTTAAATGATATTCTATATTTGCCCCATTTCCTAAACAAGTCATTCATTTTGCTTGGTGTTTGCTGTCAGTAAATTTTAAACGTTCAAACATCAATTTGAGGCTTCTAATGGGATCATACACTTATCAAAACATCTTTTCCCTATATCGATGTTTATTTATTGAGCCCTGTTATGTACTTTATAAAAGCAGATTGAGTGCAATTCAGTATTAACATCAATGACTTCATATTTCTCATATCATCAATTCTTATGATCCAAACATGAAAAGAGAAATTAAATGCATTTGTTTTGCTTGACTACACTCATTTTTTTTTAAAGTGAATACTTCTCTTCCTAGGAGTTGGTGGGTAAAGACAGAGATGGAAAATAAAGAAGGAAAATTACTAATAAAAGTTTTAAAAATGCACAGGTAAAAGTAAATTCAGGAAATAAGCAGTACATTTTTGATTTTCTTATTTACTTATCTAGCCTGTAACAAAAATTTGCTATTTCATATACAATTCTCTTATTCTTTATAAGCATAGGTACTCTTCGGTTGACAAGTTCAAAAATAAAAATAACAATAAATTACTTAAATTATTCTAATTTAAATTAAGAAAAAGCATATATTTTCTTATATTTGGTTGACTGAACTATTATCTTTCTTAAAACTTCAGAACACTTTCATTCATGTAGTTGACCAAACAATGATTATATATATATACTGTGAGCAGAGTATTAAGCTTGGAAGTAGGGGAAATAGGATATTTTGATATTGCCTATTTCTTGCCTTATTAGAGTAAAATATAAAGTTTTGTTTTTAATTTCTCAAATTTTCCAAAATAATTTTGTGTGGATCTCTCCTTTGAATATTTATATTCCTAATATATTTTCCCCTGAATGTATATAAATTTCCTGAAGAAAAGGACTCTTATTTGTTTTTGTTTATTTGTTTGTCTTTCAATCTGTGAATCCTCAGCACATGGGATATTGCCTTACATATATTAAGTAATAAATAAAAATCACTGAAATGAACTGTAAGATGACAGATCTAGATTTCAAAGGATCCTTGTAGGTCATCTGGTCCAACCTCCTCTTTGTATAGATTAAAAAAAAAAATTAAGTGACTTTCTCAAAGTCGCAAATGTCGTAAAAGACAGAAATGGGATATGTACTTAGGTCCTCTGGCTTCAAAATCAGTGTTCATCATTGCAATATATTTAGACAAGACACAGATATAGACATTATATACTCTGATAAAATATAGCTAGGGACATTTAAGAGTTGCAAAGCAAAAAGCTTTGTGAAGACTTTGAAGAAAGGTCGTCAGTTTTAATGGATGAGGGCTAAAAGATTTGAGGTAGGGCAGCTACTCACAGGCCTGATTAAGGGGAGTAGGAAGGCCACGTGTTTCCTCAATCCAACCTGGATATTCTACCTTTCTTAAACTTAGTCTTTGAGATAGAGGTATTTCAGATGTTAGGTTCATCCCTGGGCAATGAATAATGCTTCTATGAAAAAACACAGTAGAAGAACAATAATTGCAGCTAATATCCAGCTCAAGTTGGGAGTGGGCAGAGATCTAAATAAATAAAAATTAACTGGGGTGATATTATATATGATGGGATAGTCAGAGAACATAGACCTAGGGTAGTCTACAAGGATCTGGGAGGGAATTAGGGTTAATGCTTGCAGTGAGCAGAATGAGATTTTAGAGGGTTCTATTCTGTGTCAAAAAGACCAGAGATTGGGGGCAAAGAGTAGAAAGCTTGAACTTGGGGTGTAGGACAAAGTTCAGGAATGGTGCTGAATCCTGCTGAGAGCAGGGGAAAGGCCGGAGAAATTGGTGGCTATTTGATAATCAAATTTCCACAGAATGACGGGATTTTTCAGCTTCTCCTGGGCTTCTTCCTTTAGTATTTCTGTATTTCTTACAGCTAATCATATGAGGACACAAAATGCTCTATAATCTAGGAAATCATATAAAAATGAGCTATTGTTTCTATTGTTTTTATACTTCAAGTTTAATCCCCAAAGCCTCATGATATCAAAGACACCTGGGACCAATATTCACCCAAATCTTCATTTTATCTTTTTATCTAGTTTACCTTTCTGAGCAATCTATAAAATGAGGAGCTTTGAAAATGAAAAATCCTTCGACTGTCTATCTCTAACATTTTGTGGTTCTTTATATATTATATATTACATGTTTATAGATTACATTACATATATGTAATATATATTATATTACATATATTACAAAGAATGCTGAATTTGTAACCTGAGAACTCAAATTCTAATCTCTGTTCAACTATTTATTAGAGTATGATTTTGAGAAAATAAATAATTTCCCAAGGTCTCAGTTTTCTCATCTATTAAGAAATTATATTAGAGGGACTTCTTAAGGGCCCATAACTTCTGATTTTATGATTCTCCAGTTCTAGATTCAATGTCACAAGTAGGCTGAACAGTATCAGAGTGAAGATGAGATTTTATCCTTTCCATATAGGTGCTAGGTCTGGAGTCAAGAAGATATAAGTTAGAATCCAGGCTTAGATACTATATTTGTGACCTTGGGAAAGTACCTTTGCCTAAGTTTTCTCAGTTGTTAATAGGAATATTCTTAGCACTTGGGGGCAGCTAAGTGCATCATGGATGGAATGCCAGGCATGGGGTCAGGAAGACCTGAGTTCAAATGTAGTCTTAGATGCTTGCTTATTTGTTGTATGATAATAAGCAAGTCATTTAACTCTGTTTGCCTCAGTTTCCTTATTTAGAAAATGAGCTGGAAAAGGAAATGACAAACCACTCTATTACCAAGAAAATTCCAAATGGGGTCAAGAAGAGTAAGAAGGATTGAAATGAATGAACAACAACAAAAAATAAGAAATAACAATGATCTCACAAGATACTTGTGAACATCAAAGGAACTGATATTTGTAAAGTGCTTAGCACAGTTTCTTTAATGTTAAAAAACAATATCATAAGTCCATGAGACATGCCTTGGAATCGGATCTATTGCAAGAGGAATGAATATATATGTGGAACCCTATGCAATTGCAAAGAGTTCATAATCCATGCAGAAGCCTGCATATTTATAAGCATACAACAAAGGAAGGAGGAAGAAACAAAAATCTCCTAAATGGGACTGGTATAGGAGGAAAAAAGGAGCAGGAGGGATGGGAAAGGGACTAAATGCCTCCTAAGGGGAGGAATAAGGCAATGGCAAAAGCAGGATTCTTTTCTCTTCAGAGCTGCTAGACTAAGAAAACAGTCTTATCTTATCTACAAGTATCTAGTCTAGATTTTAAGAATACAGAGAGATTCCAGCTTGGGATGCAAACAACAAATTTTGTCAGATTTGTGGAGTAAGTTTATCCTAGACATATTCAGGGCCTCTTGCATACTCTGGGTCCAATGTTTCTAGAACATAGGCAACTCAAAAAAAAAAAAAACACTTCAGGGGACCCTTTAGCATTTCCCCTTGCCCTGATTGGTCAAAGGTGACAGGAACACAATAGATGCTTATTAAATTCTTATTTCCCTCATATACTTTAAAAATCCATAGCTGTGTGTGCATGCAAGAATTGCAAAAAAAAAAATTCTGAAGTCTATGATGCTTGTGTATTTATTAATGTATGTTTATGTAAATATAGATACATACATAATATTTATTTTTAAAATATATACACATTCACATATATGTGTATGTATATGTATATGTGTATGTGCATAAGTATGTATATTTTATGTTCAGTGATGAGCAGAATGTGGGTTGATTAAAGATATATGCATTAGTAAAAATATGAAAATTAAAACATACACATTGTATATAAATATATATACATGGATATATATGTATATGCATATAGACACATGCAAGCATGCATACACATAGATGTCTTTAAAAACATACATGTATTGCATGTGTGCATTGTTATATATGTAATGTGATATACATGTATTCTATATGTGTATGTGTATATTATATATGTAAGTGTTATATGTGTAAAGTATATACATAAGTGTATGTTTAGTGGTAAACAGAATGTAAAGTGATTAAATATGTGTGTATTTATAAAAATAATATTGAAAAGTATCTGTCATTGCTTCCACACTCCATTCCTTGCATTGAAATCTAGGAGGTTACTTGCCTTACTCACTGATAATTCATCCGCTGATATATCCAGAAATGATTGTGATATAAAAACAAATGTTATCAATAGCACATTTTCAAAATAGAAGGTGAATGAGCAAATATTTTTGTATTGCTAGTATTGCTGAGAACTGAAAATCCCATAGATTTTCTAGGATTTGTGACCAACCAAGGGACTAATAACAACCTTGAAGACCTGATATCTCATAAATTCAATAGAGTTAGAAATAACAATTTATCCTTCTGGAAAGCTATTACTGCTAATACTGACAGAAGCTAGGAGACCTTCAGACTGGTTATCTTATTTTCTTTCCATTTCCATTCTGATATGATGTGGATTGCAATAATCTTGAGCAATGTAAAATTTTAAAATGAATCATTATTATTCTTCCCTTGTAAATGTAGTAGCTGTGTACACCAAACTTTGTTCCGAAATGAGTAGATTTGGAAGAAAGAACGTAGACAAAATTTATATTTGATGTTTTCTATCCCTTTTTAGGTGTTCCTACCCTGATTTTTGTGTCCTAGCACAATTTTAGTTCCTGGTATCTTCATAATCACCTCTGTCCTAGATCCTGAACTGAGCAGAAGTTTTTCCCTCACCTGCTTGACATTAAGACATATCTGTCCTGGGTTTATCCTTTCTTGGGCTATTCTTCTTCCAGGTGGAGACATGAGGATATTTTTTTAAATAATAGGTTTTTATTTTCAAAATATATGCAAAGACAGTTTTCAACTGTCACCCTTGCAAAATTTTGTGTTCCAAATTTTTCTCCCTCCTTTCACCATACCCCCTCCCCTAGACAGTAAGTAATCCAACATGTTAAACATGTACAATTTTCTTATACATATTTCCATATTTATCATGCTGCACAAGAAAAAAAAACAGCAAAAAGGTGAAAATTCAGTGTTGTGATTCACATTCAGTTCTGACAGGCCTCTTTCTGGATACAGATGGCTCTCTCCATCCTGAATTATCTCATTGTTGAAAAGAGCCAAGTCGATCAGAACTGATCATTGCATAATCTTCTTGTTGCTGTGTACAATATTCTCTTGGTTTGTAAGTCTCTCCAGGCCTTTCTGAAATCATCCTGCTGATAATTTCTTATAGAACAATAATATTTTATAACATTCATATGCCTTAACTTATTCAGTCATTCCCCAACTGATGAGCATCCACTCAGTTTCCATTTCTTTGTCACTATAGAAAGGGTTGCCACAAATATTTTTGCACATGTAGGTAGATTTGATCTTAGGATCTAAATGGATCCTCTGTGGTTATTGTAAAAATTTAGTAAGAGATTTGATTATTCAAAGAGAGAATTTGGAAGTATTAGCCTCTATTTCTTTGGGATATTGTCAGAATTTTATATAGAACTTTTTGTTTAGATAAGGAAGTGGGTGAAGTTGGTTAAAAAAAAACATTACTAAGAGAAGGGGGGACAGGTGATAGGAGATACAGCAGTGGATGGGGTGGATAAAAACAAACCACTAATAGAAGTTTTTTGTTTGGTTGTTCATATCTGTAATTTCATGTTTTGAGGATTCTTCTGATATGTAAGTTCTCTCAATAATGCAGTTAAGTACTTTTTATCCTTATAACCTTACAGAATGGCCTTTCAATGAAGAAATTGAATGACTTGTACAGAATCATATAGCCATAAATTATGTGAAACCCAGGTCTTCACAATTTCACAGCCACTTTGAATCCCTTGGATCATACTGCTTTTTTTAAAGCATAGAATCTATTGAACCAATTTGATTTTCTGCCTAACATATTCTTTTATTTATTTTTCTAAAATTAGGACTGCAAAAGTTCTATAGACTTGCTTAGGCTAAAATTTTCTTAAATTCTAAATTTGGGAAATTGTAGCTTGAAACAACCTTGTAGAGGTTCCTCTTACCTCTAAACTTGTATAACATAGTATATATAACAGTGATATGTATCTATTTATATATACAAACATATATGTATATGCATGAATATAATATATATATATCTATCTGTGATTTTATATGCACACATATATAAAAAGAGGCATGATGGTAGAGTAAAAAGAATAATAATTGTTGAGTAACAAGCTATTGCATTCAGAGGTATGTTAGAGTCAACAAGAACCCAAAAGCTGATTGTAAAATTTTCTGTGTGAGTTTTTATGATACAGAATTTTGCATACACTACAAATAAGAACTGGATTCATTGTGTGGTTGATTAACTAGATTTAAGAAAGTGATTGGAAAAATATGAATAATACAAATTAAACATAAAAGTATATCAAGGACATTTCCCCCTTTACTCCCCTAAGAACCTGTCATTACTCCAAATCCCAACTCAACTATTAACAACTTGTTTGAACTCAGAAAAATTCCTTCATTCTTTTGGGGACTTTAAAAAGCAACAATAGGTTCAGATACTTTTCAGTAGTTCTCCTCGCTCTCTATCCCATAGGAAATAAGGGTGATTTGCCTAGTGGTAAGTATCCATGATAGTAGTATGCAGAAAAGTATTACAAATGCAGATTTATTTGTCTCCAGATATACTAGTTTACAAATGACTGTCATTTTAAAAAATCATTTTTTTCTTTGATGTAAATCCAAATCTTAAAAATTAATAAAGAGAAGTTCATGAAAAACACTTGACTGTAAAATAAAGCTTGTTAATACTTTTTTTCAAGGCAAAAAGTAACCTCTCCTGGCTATAACTAAGGAAACATCAAAAAACAGATTTCAGAAAGCAACACCATGCCTTTTAAAAATGCAGTTCCAGTAGATAGCTACATTTTTCTTATGACTGAAATCACTTGGCCTTTAGCCTCATGCTTCCCAATACAGTGCTGATGTGAATTGTAAAGGGGAGTAAGGGGAGACCACTGTCCCACTTTTCTATCTCTCCTGCCAAGTTCCACAATCAGATGGAGAGTGAGCAACCCCTCCATGCCGGGGATCATAATTCATCACTAGATCAGCGTGAAACTTTAATAAGTTGAATATAACTTATTTCTTCCCTCTCTGTGTATGAGTGCTGGCAGAAAGCCTTCTAAAATGCTTTCAATTAGGAGAGGCTACGTAAGACCAAACTCTTGTCTATCAACTGCTGGCAACAGAGCAATATAAAAAGGTTTTCCAGCAGTCCCAATTCCATCTTCTTTCTCACCACTGTACAATTCTTTTATGCACACTGAATTCAGCGAACCACCTCACATCCTAGGGAGCTCTGCAGGGGTAAAAAGAACTTGGCTGAATATCTCTGACTGCTAGGACAAACAAGCACACTTCAGCAGACAAACATTTCCAAAACACTCTCCCTAAATAGACTGCAAAAATGGTATCTTGCTTGTTTTTTGCCTGTTTGTTTGCCAATGTGTGATTGATTTAGCCTCACAAAATCTTCAGAACTAGCCATGACTAGACAATTTAGAACTGATTTCATAAACTTTCAAAGTAATATGAATGTGAGATAGATTCTAGCCCACTGGTCCATTTCTGGGTAGGGCTGTCTTAAAGATTGCAACAAGTGAATAAAAGCCTTGAAATACCCTGTGCAACTGGAGAGATGTCACAGCCTACCCAGCTACATACTGCTTATCTGCTGTCCATAGTCCAGCCAAGCCAAGTTCAGATGAGGCCATTACCAGAAGGCTAACTAGATTGGGGATTGAGGGTTTTTTCCATTGCATTGATTCATGAAGACTATCTACTAAGGTTTGGAGAAATTGTCCTTTGCTTTAGTAGAGGGGGAACAAATATTCATATAATCATGGATCTTTTGAAATATAAAATCAGTCCTAGTGGAGGATGTCCAAAGCAGATAATCAACACAATCAATTTATGATTGAAGGGACTAGGAATATTTAACTTGAAGAAGGGTAGACATGAACAAGATCTGATGTTTGTTATTAAATATTTGAAAGGCCACTTTATAGAAGGATTCAAGCAGATAAGAAGTATAGAGAGAGTATTGCTGCACCAAGCATTTTAGTTTAGATCAAGATTTCAAGGAGACAAAATAGCTCAACATAAAGAAGAATGTACTGTCTGAAAAGGTCATGGTGGTCCTGTGGAGCTAGAATTTTCTGTTCTTGGATGCGTCCAGACAGGTTTGTACATGTTTTTGTTGGTTTTTTGGTTGTTTTTTGAGGTGTTCAGGGATGGGTATGAGGAGAAAAATGTAGGAGAGATTCATACCTTGAGGAAGGCATTGATCTGCATCTCTCAGATTCCTTCTAACTCTGAGAATATCTGACTCTCTAATACTAAAAATAGTTCCCTATGTTTTCTTTTCGTTTATTCCTTTTGGGTACCTCCAAACAGTTATTATCATGTCTTAAGTTGTTTTTCCCCTAGGCTGTACAAATACAGTTTTCTTAACCTTCCCTCTTAGGTCATGTTTTCTAAACTCTACATCATTTTTATTGCCCTTCATTGGACTCTTTCCAATTTTACAATGCCTTCTGTAAAATAAGGAGGCAAAAACTGCCCACACAATATAAGTGGCCTTGGTAATACTACATGAAAAAAAAAATTCTCTCCTTTATCCTCTATGTAATACTTCTATTATACATCTCAATGTGAATCCCAATTTGCCTTTTGCCTGAAGCATTACATTGCATATTCGTTTTAAACAAATGCTATCCAATTCTTTTTCTACAACATTATTTCATAATCCAGAGTTTTCCCAAGTGTCTACTTTACATTAGGTTCTTTCTCTCGAAATAGAACCCCTCTAGACTGAAACCCATTCCAGTATTTTCCACTGAATTTCTTAACCATGTGCTAATTTTTTATACATTTTAAGTAGTGGGCATTTTTGTCCATTCTTACTTCCTATATTATATGTTTCCTCTGTGCTCTAGAACTTGCTTTTAAAGCAATTCTGGTCTTGTCATAATAATCTATGATAATTACATTTGTCTGGCTCAGTATTTATTGTTTACTTGTTTAAAAGACAATGATGGCTTAGCCAAAAGTAGAATTAAAGGAAGTACTAGGCCTTGATGTCTTAATATCTAACATTCTTTATGAATTATGTCCTTGATGATGTAACAGATATTTTTGGGGTCTTGATGACCCAATCTATTTTATGATTAACAAACTCTCTGTTGCAGACATGCTATAAACCTGAAACTGAAGGACCTTGTTTGGTGAAAACAATTATAATTCTATTCCTGATTCTCTAGACTTTGTCACTATGTTTCATCTTCCTTCTCATGCTGGAATGGCTATCTTCCCCTGTACCTTTGTCATCCAGGAAGATCCTTTACATCCTAATTCTTCTCTTCCTCTTCCTATTAGTGAATCCCTAATGCCCAGGCCAACCATCCTTTATTCCAACTTTGCTCCCAACTCTTCACACTTTGTCATCATGTGCCCAGACAAGTATATTTTCCATTTTCATTTTCTCCTGTTTAACCTTTTAATAGCATAGTCTTTCCCCATTAGAATGTAGCTTCTTCAGGGCAGGGACTGAGTTTTTAATTTAGTTTAATTTAATTTTTATTAAATTAAATACCACTTACCATAGTGCCTAACATATTTAATGATTAATAAAGACTTATTGACTTTAGTAGGGAATCATGTCTACTGTAGTTATATCCTTTTTTAGTAAAAAAAAAATAGTTTTTGCAGTGCTATTATACTCATTATACATGAAGATATGCAGCCATGTAAGTATATACATATGCGCATACATATGGATATGTGTTTATAGGCATGTGGGTATAGAGATGTGATGTTATTTATGTAGGAAACTCCCAGTGTGGAGAGTTCACCAATTCAGATTAGTGATTCATCTATAATTTATTGTCTCAGAGAGTCACTTAGGACACTAAGAAGGTAAAGAATTTGCCTATGGTCATATAGCCAGTACATGCTAGAATCTAACTCCAAAGCTAGTTTGTGTGCTATCCATGATATATCACATTCACATATATGTATGCATACATGTACATATTCACATGTACATTTTTGCCTGATTTATACGGCAGTAACCTTACAACCTTCCTATGGGAGGAGGAAGCAGATAATAGCAAGGAGTGATATATAGAGGAAAGAGAATAGTTTAGTGTGAAGATGTAACCTAGAAGATGAAGGAAAATTCCAAATTAAATAATTTTATATTCAATAATTCCCTTACTTTTTTATCTTTTTTCACTCTAGATTTACCTACTTTCAAAATCTTTGACCTGGGCATCCATTAACTCAGCATGTAGTATCTATCATTTATGAAGGACTGCCCTAAACTCTGTGAAGTCTTAAATATCACCACTTCCCAGGATCTTACCTAGTAGGATGGGGAGGGAGAAAAATAAAGGTAGACAAAATGTACTCAGTGCATCGAGGGAGGGGCAAATAGTAAGTTGGTAGGTATATAAATTCTTTAAATACTTTTTTCATTTTGTCTTCGTGTCCCCAGTACAAATCAATGTATGGCAAATAATAAGTTTAATAAATGCTTAATGATTAAATCATTAATTAAAGACCACTATCTGCCAGGCACTATTCTAATACTGGGAATAAAAGAACAAAACTGATGAAATAAGAAATATTTGGGGGCAAGTGGAATAAATGTGAACATGGGAGTAATGGAAAAATTCAAGAAAGGTAAGACAAGCTAGAATTAGATTGCAAAGGATTTTGAATAGAAAACTGAGGAGTTTCTAGCCCCTGAAGCTATTTTTAGTGACAAGTGACATGATCACAGTTGAGCTTTTGTAGATAGATTGACTGATTGATATACACATCTATATCCCCATTTATACATATATAGATCTTTCCTTGCTTCCTGTTTCAGATCCCTTTTATTGTATTGCTATGGTAACACAATTTCTGTTGCTCCTTATGATTTTCTTTCCCCCTCCCCCCAACCTCCAGCAGGTAGTGGTATTCCATATACTGTCCCCTTTAAAGAACTATTTTTTTTTTTTTTTTTTTTACTCTTCTTTCAGTGCATATTAACTTCTCAAAGTACTGTTAGAAGGCTTCATAAACTGTGATTTGCATGTCTCCAGGTCAGATATCCATGAGGTCTCCTTAGAGACCCTGGGAGCAAAATATTACCTGTCAAATTTTCTGATTATTTTCTGATTTCTGATTATTATTACTTGTCATCCTATCAGAGAAATCGTTTAATTGCTCTGACTCTTAATTTCCTAATTTAAGACAGTCCCTGTATTTTTTTTCTCTCTCTAAATCTGTGATCCTGGGAACCTAGAGAGATAAAGTCTCCTTAAACTTTATCAGAAAGTTTTACTCTCCATTTCCATGTTGACAAATAGTGATCCCACAACTTGAATTTTCTCTCTTTAAATTCTCTGGTCTTATATCTCTAGCCTGTGTTAAGACTTCCCATGTTTCTAGAGATCTAAGAGGTCTGTTTACTTTCTCTCAGTTTTATTCAAATCTATTGTGATTTTCTTAAGGAAAATTGGCTAAATTCATTTATATTTTATTTGCACTTCTAAAGATGGAGGGGCCAGGCACAATCTCATTCACTCTTAGTCATTACCACTCAAGCAGTTTTTAAAAATTGTTTAGAAACTTCATTTTTATATTTTCATTTGGAGAAAGAGTAAAATTATTTTGAGTTCTATGCATGCTGTTTCTTTTCTTTTTATTTATCTGAATGAATTCCACTACTTCTCATTCTGCCTTTCTTGCCAGCAGACTAATATCTAACCCTAATGAAAGTGGTAGAAATTTATTTTCATCTACATATACAATCATATGGTTTCCTTTATTTTGCTTATTTTTTACATTTCCCTTGCTCATTGTCTTTAACAGACATTCTTTGTATCTTTTCAATAAATTGTTTTGATTTTTTCACTGATACCAGTAAAATGATGAGATATAATAGTAAATATCCAGTTATGTTTGCTATTAATAAGCATTGCTTTATGCAGCATTGGCAATTTAATTTCCTGGTCAAATGAATCCTTTATTTCTTGTGGTTTTACTTTCCTTTAGTCCATTCTCATATTGCCTTAACCACTTAAACTATATATGATTTTTATCTATGTACATATTTGTACTGGTAAAAGAGATCATAGTCTTGCCAAGTTCATGAGAAATATACACCATTTCCTTGACAATCTTCCAGTGATTAGCTTTTTCTTCACTAAAATAAAGTGATTATTGGAGACAGACACATGCTCTGTTAATGCTCTATATGCAAAGACTTTTTAACTTGGTAAAACCTACTACTCACCACTCATCCTTAACTGTCATTGCCTAGGAGAACCCATAACTATTTGAGGAGGAAAGTTATTATTGGGGGAGAGGAACTTATTCTAAGGAACTAAAATATTAGCAGTCAGCATAACAGATCTGTTGAAACAAAAAATAAATGTATTCTGCTATACCCATACAGGTCACATGTGTAAGGAGTGGAAGGACGATAAGAGTATTCCAAATTGTGAAATAAATTCTACTTGATGATATCAGCACCATCTGTTAGAACATATCACCAGGAATAGTTTGCAAAAATAAAGAAGTCTATTACTTACATTCAAACATTAATGTTATTTTTTGATACTTAAGCAAATTCTAGGTTTTTTTTTTTTTT
Source organism: Sarcophilus harrisii (assembly GCF_902635505.1). Lineage (NCBI taxonomy): Eukaryota > Metazoa > Chordata > Mammalia > Dasyuromorphia > Dasyuridae > Sarcophilus > Sarcophilus harrisii. The sequence goes on from NC_045431.1 coordinate 101,730,872, forward strand.
ACTTTTAATTCTTCAGACACAGAGAAAGCAAGTACTTTGATTTATCAAGTAAATATCCCATTATTTCTCCATTAAAAAAATAGTTGGACTATAATTACTCCAATTTTTTTGTTATTGGTCCTTAATATTAAAGAGTTAGTCATACCAATGAGCCTAATATATATAGTGGCACATTTTCACAAATACCATCCCAATTTTTTTTTTTTTGGTTAAAAAGTACAAGGTACTACTGTCACTTTATATGCAATAATTTAAGGATCAGTAATCTCCTAGACAGGCATATTCCCTCTTTTGGTACAAATTTTGTACAAATTATTCTTGCCTATGTTTTTATTGTTGTTGCTGTTGTTGTTTCCACACTCCCTCTCAGATCTTCCCCAACATTATGAAGGCATCTAAATGTTTGCATTCAGGGGTCAAAGTGTATTATTCATTTTCTCTTTTAACCTTTGTTCTTTCCATATGACTGTCAAGGCTCCTTTTCTGATCATATTTTATCTCCAAAGGCATCCCTTATAATATTTTATATAGGTTACTGTAAAATATGCTTAAACCTATTTATAATTACCATGAGTGTCTCTGTTGTTCATTACAAGACCTCAAAACTTTTTTCTTTGAAAATTGTGGTCCTTGTGGCTCTTTTCAACAGTGAGGTGATTCAGACAAGTTCCAATGGTCTTGTGATGGAGAGAGTCATCTGCACCCAAAGAGATCTGTGGGGACTGAATGTAGATCATAGCATAGTACTTTAATTTTTTATTGTTGTTATTTGCTTATTTTTTGCTTTCTTTCTCATTTTTTTCTTTTTGATCCGATTTTTCTTGTGCAGCATGATAGTTGTGGGAAATATATGGAGTAATTGCACATGTTTAGCATATATTGGCTTGCTTGCCATCTGGAGGAGGGAGGGGGAGGAAGAGAGGTAGAAAAAAATTGGAGAGGGGGTTTTGCAAGGGTGGATGTTGAGGACTGTCTGTGCATGTGTTTTGAAAATAGAAAACTTTTTTTTAAAAATTGTGGTGCTCCAAGATTTAAAACATAGGACAGCATGGAGATATATAATACTATCTTCTACTTTTGAACATATTAAATTTATAGTTTATTTCTCCCAATGTCATGTTAAAACATTATTAATGTTTGTTTTTTAAAGTTTTGTCTATATCCCAAAGACATCAAAAGATAAAGATACATACATGGCTTTTAAAATTGTATTTAATTCATTTATTTTTTGATACACATTTCTTTATGAATCATGTTGGGAGAGAAAAATAAAAGCTAAAAGGAAAATCCATGAGAGATATTAAAAAAAAAACAGAAAGAAGTTAACATAGCACGTGATGATTTACATTCAACCTCCTTAATTTTTTTTCTGGATGCAGAAGGCATTTTCTGTCCAAAGTCTTTTGGAATTGCTTTGAATCATTGAAGCAATGAGAAGAACTAAGTCTTTCATAGTTGATCATCACACATTGTGGCTGTTATTGTGCACAATGTATTTATAGTTCTACTTGTTTCACTTAGCATCAGTTCATGTAAATCTTTCTAGGCCTTTCTAAAATCAGCTTGTTAATCTTTTTTTATAGAACAATAATATTTCATTACTATCATATACCACAACTTGTTCAGCCATTCCCCAGTTGATGGGCATCTACTCATTTTCCAGTTTTTTTGCTACCACCAAAAGAGCTGCCACAAATATTTTTGCACATGTGGATTCTTTTCCCTCCTTTATAATTTCCTTGGGATACAGACCCAGTAATGGCACTATTGGGTCACCGGTTATACACAGTTTGGTAGCCCTTTGGGCATAGTTCCACATTTTTTTGTTCTCCAGAATAGTTGGGTCTGTTTACAACTTCACCAACAATGCATCAATGTCCCAGTTTTCCCGCATCCCCTCCAACTTTTATCATTATCTTTTCCTGTCATCTTAGCCAATCTGAGAGGTGTGAAGTGGTACCTCAGAGCTGTTTAATTTATATTTCTCTAAGCAAGAGTGATTTAGAACATTTATTCATATGACTATAGATGGTTTTAATTTCATCATCTGAAAATTATCCATATCCTTTGACTATTTATCAATTGAAGAATGACTTGCATTCTTATAAATTTGACAGTTCTTTATTTATTTTAGAAATGAGATCTTTATCAGAAATACTGTCTGTAAAGATTTTTCCCTCTCTTTGTACTTACCTTTTTAACTTGTTTTCTAGTTCTTCTTTCGTTATAAATTCCTCCCTTCTCCAAAGATCTGATAGGTAAGTTATTCCTTGCTCTCCTAATTTGTTTATGGCGTCATCCTTTATGTCCAAATCATATAGCCATTTTGACCTTATTTTGATATAAGGTATGAGATGTAGAATATGTACATTTCAATAAGATTGACCACAATTAAAAGATACATCCCAAATTATAATCTCATAAAAATATCTATAAACACTACTTCTCCTAATGATATATTATAGTGACAGGTTTTTTTGTGAATCCTTTCAACTTAGAGAGCCACTTTAAGAGTTATTCTATTCCTTGGTGAAAAAAAAATGGAGGAGGTGGGCATTTGGCTAATGTTGTTGTTGTTTTTCTTTTTTTTTTTTGCTCCCAAGAGGCTTGGGAGAAGGGGGACAGAGAAGTTTGACCCAACTCTGTGATCTTAGAGAGTTTCCTGATTCACTGTCAAGATAACACATTAAAATGTATAAGAGGCTAGAACTAAACCAAAGTCATCCTAACTTAGATGGATGCCCTCTAAAAATATTACAGTTTATAAATTTTGAAAGAATTTTACTCTGATTTTCACTAGCTGTTCTTCAGTCCTTGCACAAGGCAAATATGATATTCCCTCTTTTAGAAAAAAATGAAAACTGGACTCAAATATTTAATGTCTATTATCAGTTCAATAAGTAAAATTTAGATTTTCTTTTTTAAAAAAAAAATTTAGGCAGTCCCACTAGATCAATCCAGACGTAATTTTTCACCTCTCCCCTCCACATAAATAAAAATTAAATTCTATATACCAAATGATTTATTGTTAGTGGTCACAAACCTCTGTCCTTTATCTCATTGTTCAATAGCTAACTTAATTTTAGTGACTTCCAACAGGGAGCTGAGGGGAGTATATATTGATGAGACTTCTATTTTTCTCAAATCTCAGGGTACTTGCCATGTGATTTGGTGAGAGATATCCTTAATATTTTTGTCATTCCCAGAAAAAAAAATTCATTTTAGATTTAATTGCTATTTACACTCTGTATCTTTTGCCATATCATTCTTTAAATGTTCAACATAATTTCTCATGTTTTTGAGAAATACAGAAAATTTTAACTAGAACAAAGGAACATAGTAAATTAGTTTATCTATATAAAGTTTTCTTAATATATATACTGGTAAACTAGTTGTTTTCTCTGTATATTATTTCTCTATTTTTTTCTTTTAAAATTATAAGACATAGGATAGTGTAGGGAAAAAATTTAATGTTCCTGGAATCAGTGAAGACATAGTTATTTTTCTGTATACTATTCACTTCAATTCAGATAAATCATTAAAACCCCTCAGTTCCCTAATCTGTAAATTGTAATTAATATCACATGATACCTATTTCCTCATGTTTTTATGATAATGTATATAAAAACACATTTCAAAAGTCAAAACATACTTACAAAACATACAATACTTCTCAATCATTCAATGTTAATTAATTTAATTTAATAAGCATGTATTAAAAGGAATTAATTAGTTTAACAAACTAATCAAAACAATTAATCTGAGTCTCTTTCCAGTCCACCTGAAATTCTGTTACCTCTGGCCATCTTCCTCTTCTTTTTCAATTTCCTAAAATCACAGATTTGGAAATAAAAGGGAAATTATTGGTTATCTAGCTGGGTCCCTTGATTTCAAAAGTGGGAAAGCTGAGGCCTAAAGTGTTTAAGTAACTTTTCTCTGGTTGTCTATTTTCCCTTTTCCTCACTTCCTGGTTTCCTTCAAGCTAAACTACCACTTTCCACAGGAAGCCTTTCTGATACTTATCTAATTTTTAGTCCTTATGTTTTCTTTCATTTTAAACAGAGCTGTCACCAGTTTGTAAAGTGAGCTGGTTCTCCTGATTTTACTCTAAATTCCATTATATAGGTGCTTCTCCACACATTTCCTTATATGCTTTCTGTTTATCTTTTTCACAATTCAATAATAGATAATAATTGATTTAGTCATTTTATGGGATTATGTCAACCTTATTGATTCTCTGCTATAAATATTTTTCCACAAAAATATTCATCTTAAGAAAAAACTCTGTGTAATGTTTTAGGGTTAGGAAATAGAGAGTTAACAATGGAATTACTTGCTTGACAATGAATAAAAGTGAAAATATGGTTCACTATCAATGTTCTTCTGTAATAACTGGTCATTCATTGTAATGATCAGAAGTCCAATGAAGGGAATTTTTTCAAATCTCTTTTGCTATCAAAGTCACTATTTTACTGGTGAAAGTCATTTTACTTTGAATGGTGGCTATTATCTTTATATAACAAGTAAGAAATCAGTTGCTCAGAAAAGTTAAGTGAGATAGTCAACTTTCATGCAATCAATAATGTCAAGGCTGCACCTGAACCCACATCTTCCTGACTCAGAATTCATCACTCTAAATGTCTATTCTTGTCAACATCATCATATATACATTAGTATATACTTCATTACTTTTGGGGGGAGAGAATTCCTCTTGAAATTCCACATTTGTTCTACTTTTATGTTTGAACTATATTATAAATAATATAATAAAAGCACATTGCTCATCTTAACAAAACTTTATTAATGCTATTTGCTATTACTGTGCCTGCTAATGCTGCTGCTAAATCCATATCTTACCAGTATTTTGTGGTAACCAGAGCTACAAAAAATATTTGAGCAAAAGGGGGCCATATTTGGAATGTTTAAAAATGAAATAATATATTTAAAGGAAAGAAAAATTAAAATCATATAAAATGAATAGGATATTTTTTTTGTAAATGAGAGTCCAGCTGCTTGTTCAGCTTTCAGAGGAAAAAAACAAGATGCCAGCACTTTGTCTTGGTTCTTGCCAACCTCCATGATCTACACCAATGCTTCAGCCTATCATGCCTGCTCTGTGTCTTTCCATTGCTCTGTAGGTAACCATGTATTTTACTATTTGAAGATTGCAGTGGTTCATAAGTTGCAGCCACATAATATCCCAGAAGAATATCGACGTTAACTAATGAATTTTTTTCCAAGGGAGCAAGTTGGCATCATTGAAAGCACTGGGTAATTTCCCAGATGCAATCCAGACTGTTCTCTTCCTCTTATTTAATTCTTGGCCCAGCACATTGCAAAGCTGCAGTTTTCTGTCCAAAATAACCATACTCTTGGACAAGATCTATGATTTGTCCTTCTAACTGAATATTTTAGTTTGCATAATACACATTCTTCATCCACTTGTTTGTCTGTTCTTCCCCTCTGTTTTTTGATAAGCCAAACTGCATGAGTCATTAAGATGTTATTTATTTTGAAGCTAAATGTATTTGGTAAAATGGTATACACAAGAAACAACTCCTGAGGATGTGCCATCTCCCAGGCATCTCCTCCTTTTGGTCACTGGACATGACGGAAGAGAAGTAAGCTTGATTCCTTGTCTATTAAGCAAACAACATGATAATCTAATAATTTGGAAAACCTTTGATTGTCCAGTTAGCTCAATGCAATAATAATATATAATTTCACATAAGGATGTTTTCCTCTTTTCCAGGGATTTTATGAATATTAAACTTTGACAGGCCTAAGAGCTGGTCTCACACAAAAGGCTGCATCTAGACTGTTTCAGTTTTATCCAAGGCAATTTCAACTGATTCCAATTCCATAATCCTTCACATTATGTAGTCTGTACTCTATGAAAGCATAACTCTTATTCTGGTATCCAAACATACACATGGCAAATTCTTAACAAAGAAACATGACTTATGAGACTAGATAAAGACTCCCAATTCTGGGGATGGTGATTACTGAATCATCTAATCCTGTGAAATTTACTTTGGAGAATCCTGCTACATCTCAGAAATGAATGTTAGTGGAACAAAGACCACATCAGGTTATCAATGCCAAATTGGCTCCAGTTGCCTCTGATTGACTTAGTAGAAACAGGTGGAGGTAGACAAGGCCATTGGTTGATTAAAATTCCTAGAAGCTGTACTTCTTTTTCGTTCCTAATTTTCCCTACTCACTTCGTGTTATTTCCTTTCTATGCCCTGGTACAGTATATGTGTGTTTCCAATGAGAGTTGAGAAGTGGATAAATCTTCTTTGTAATTCAAACTTTTTCTGTTATATGGGGAGTTCAAAGGGTTGTATCTGTCATATAGTAAGTAGCTTGTTTCTTCTACATTTTCTCTGTTTTGGTGCTGATTCATACAATGAGCTGCCAGTATACAAAGGCCATTATTAATCACCTTTTACCTCACTTTATTAAACTTCTAGTATAGAACAATGGGTAAACATTTTATAATTTATTCTAGTTTTGGTAACAATTGAGAAGACGTCTGGAAGCAATTCCAGGTTATCAAGTGCTGTGGATTTCACAATATTGATGAAGAGAATTCATTCTACATAGTCTACCACCTCTATTTCACTTCATAAAGCTGTCCTACTTGCTTTCCAATAAAATCATTATCTATTTCCAATAAATAACAATTTTGGAAGCATTATCAGATCCAAGTCTAATATATATGTAGTATATAAGACCAGGAAAGAGTATATAAGACCAGGAAATCTTAATGAGCTCTTCCCTGGTCAGATTATACCTGAAGTACTATGTTTAATTCCAAGTGTCACAATTTAAAGACCTAGAGGGTGAAGAAGATCCACTACCAGCAAGATCTGACCTTCACTCCCTGTCCCAGATGAGAATCTTTTGAGAAGTGCTTGATTTTTTTAAACCAGTTGCATGAGGTGGTTGTAACTGACTGAGGAAGGAAACCAATGAATCCATATTTACCATATCTTATTACTGTCTCCTAAAGTTCCCCATATTTCATCTGTGTCTTGTGACTATGTCCTTTATAATATCTGATGCAAATGAAGCTTTTTCTGAGCTTTGCCATCTGCAGAGTAACTGAACCCTTAAGATTCAATGGTCTCTCCATTTTCTTCTACTTTCTGTATTTTGTGTTTTCTCTCTAACTAATGTGTTGGATTCTTAGATGGAGAGATCGTTTTGTGCTTTTTTGTTTGTTTCATTTGTATCTCCAGCACTTAGCACAATGTTTGGCATATGATAAGTGATTAATAAATTTCATTCATTTTTAAGCCCAAGTGTCAATAGGTACACAAACTTGTTGGTGAATACCTTCAATTCATATCACATAAATAATACTTGGAAAAATTTGGAATTTTTGGATTGTGGAGGAAAAAATTCAGGGAAATTATCAATTATATGTTTCAAGTAGTTATCACATGGAAAAGAAAGTACACTTGCTTTATCTTGACTCTAGAAGGCAGAATTAGAACAAATATTCAGAAATCTCAGAGAAACAAATTTGAGTTCTATATTTGTGTGTGTGAGTGTGTGTGTGTGTGTGTGTGTGTGTGTGTGTGTGTGTTTTCTTAAGAATTTGAGATGTCTAAAAATAGGAGAGACTGCCATGGGAGAAAAAAAACTGTTTTAAATAAAGGTTTTTCCCACAAAACCTGAATAATCAAGATAACCATTTGTCAGATTTTATTTTACTTCTGATTCAGTCTAGGGAGAGAGTTCAGCCTGTTAACTCTTGAAGTTCATTCTGTTGAAAATACTAGTGATATTGAATTCTTCCTTCAAAAAGTTGACAAATTTCTTATATTTATATTATTAGTACTCAATACTTTGATCCCAAGCTCAAAGAAGATGATTAAGAATTTTTAGAAGAGAAGCCAATGATGGTTGAAATGGAAGATGAAATGGCTTTTACTAGAGAATAGAGGTACCTTAGAGGGCATCTAGTCTAATCATCTCATTTCACAGATGAGGAAACTAATTGTTTCATCAACCATCATCATTGGGTTTTGTGACTAAACATATGCATGACTATAATTTTTATGCATATGGACATATAAAATGTGGAAAATAGGTTAAGTTGAATAGAAAATAAAGCTGTCAAGAAAGTGAAAATCAGCCTGGTGTACTAGGGAAGAGGAAGGAATCACTCAACTTAGCAACAAAAACAAATCAAAACAAAACAAACTCTTACACTGAGGTTCAAACTCTAGTTTTTACATTTCTATGTCACTATCACCTTTATAAAACACATTCTTTGTCTAAGCCTTAGTTTTCCCTTTAAATAACAGAGATCAAAAAAATTGATAGTTGATTCACAGGATAAAAAAAAGTGAAAAATGCTTTTTTTAAGCCATCAAATGTATATAACCATGAGCCATTTCAGTTATTGTGTATCTTTAATTTAAAAAAAAATTCATCCAAAATATAAGGCCTTTTAAAAAAATTCTGCATTTGTTGTATTTGGATGGGATAACACTGAAAAACCCCAGATATCATAAGGAAAAATTACAGACATCATGGTGAGGTAAAGAGAATATTGAATTTGTAGTCAAAGGAACCTGAATTCCAGTCCTGGTACTTGCTAGCTTTTTGTCCTGGGAAAATCATTTAATCTCTATGTCTTGAGTGACTATGTAGGTCCTACAAGAACATAAATATGTTATAATATCATTTTCATATCTGTTTAATCAATTTCTAGGAAAAAAGACTTATGTATAATTTTATACTTCTTTAACATTTTGAGGATCTATGATATCTTTGGTATAAGTGATCACTTCACAGAAGTAAATTAAAGCCTCTATCATCTTTGTGGAAGGTTTTCACAAATTGCTGTGGCTCCCAATTTCATCACTTATTGGTTAGATTTTTGGTAATTAATTTCCCTGAAATTAGTTAATGTGGTCTTCAAACAATAAACCAGATAAATCATTGTTGAATCTTTGCTCAAAAATATTCCAGCTTGGGAAAATCCATCAGATCTTGTTCTCTGCCATCATATCCCTTAAAATCTCAAGATAACTTTCCTTCATAATTAATTATCAGAGTAGGACACAAGGAGAGAAGGGAAGAATCACCTAATTAATAAACAAAAATAATAGTATCATCAGTGTCTCCTGAAGGAGTTCTACTATTCTATCTAATTTTAAAAAAATGTTTTCAAGAATATTTGATAATCTTGTGACTGGTGTTTTAAAATCCATTACTCATAACTGTCTTGATTAGAATGAGATGAATGCAAGTGGGGGAGAAAGACTTGACCAGAAATTACATGTAATCATTGGTGCTGATTGGGTGCTAAGTTTCTGGAAGTTTATTCTTTGTCCATTCTGTCTAGCATTTGACATAACACAACTTTTTTTGATTATCTGAATATGAGACTTTCCTCAAATTTTGGTTGACTAAGTTAACAGTGAGACTAAGCTCATCTTAACAAATGCATAGCTTTCCTTTGTTTCACAGGTTATTTTATAGTAGAGGCAATCCAGTGTACCTATTACCATTATTAAATTGAAAGTATGTTATTATCCCATCAGTGTTGCAGAACTTGGCATAGGAAATGAAGGCAAAAGCACAACATCTCTCCCCTCCTGATGTGCTAGATGCAGAAGTCATGCTATTTTCTAATTATGCAGATTGGGTTCTGTGAAAAGAGATGTGGAATAAGACCAGCAGCAATAAAGTGGCATTAGCTATCTATGTTTAATACACGGCAGAGGCTAATTTAGTGAATGGAAAACACTGGAGAAAAAAATAATTTCTGAATAATGAAGACTTTCATAGTCATCTAGGTCAATTCCCAAAGTGGTCATGCTATTAGAGGAAAAATACACAACCTGGTAAAGGTTTCTTTTTTTACCCAGAGGAATATTTATTCATGCCAAATCTGTCTGTGCAGAAGTGCTCAGACAATTGATTACAGCAAATTCAGTTGGGTTATGTACAGAGAACCAAATGATAGTTTTCCTTCTCCTTCCCCCCCGCCCCTTTTTATTTTTGGTAAGATCTACTTTATTTTTAAAAGGCTTTTAGATAGAAGAAAAAAATTAAGTAAAAGCATTCTTTATTGTCTGTATTTTATTCTAGTTCATTCTCAACTGAACTCAAATCTTCCTTCTTGTGGTCTGGTTTTCTCATTATTTTAATGCATTTGTCAACAACATGCACACCTTAGTTACTGCTTCAAGATTCAGTCCTCCAGAGAGCATTTAAATAACCCCACCTCTGTGCTTAGTCTATAGCTGAGGATATTCAAAACCATTTTTGGTGGGCTCTTCAAGACTAAGGATTTCTCATTCTCTGTTTTCTCCTTCTTTCAATAAAACAAACAAACAAAAACACTTGTTCTGAAATGCTTGCAAGTGAGAAGTTGATTTCAGACTATCAGGATGTCTAGTTGGGAACTTTCTCTAGGTTTAGATGAGGACTTAAGCCAAGAGAAATATTACGTTGTTCCAAATAATTACAGATGACTCTTCTCTCATAACACTTGGGACTTCTGGCATAAGGTTTATAATTTTCTCATTGGAAGACAAAGTACATTTATTGTTCAATTATTTTCCAGTTATGTCTGACTCTTCATGATCCCATTTGGGGCTTTCTTGGCAAAGACATTGAAGTGGTTTGCCATTTCCTTCACCAGTTCATTTTACAGATGAGGAAATTGAGTCACAAAGGATAAAATGACTTTCCTACTTCATACTGCTAATAAATTTCTGAGATCATATTTGAATTCAGAAATATGAGTCTTCCTCATTCTAAGCCTGGAATTCTATTCATGATGCTACAAACCAAATACATAATAGAAGTTAATTTATTCATCTACCTTTTTAAAAAGTAATTTAGTGCAGTAGAGAGTGCTGGATGGGGATGAGAGGATAATAGTTCACATCACAGCTTTGTTCTTTGCTATCTGGGTGAGCCTGACAAATCATTGAATTTTTCTGGTTTTCCTCGTATATGAAATGAGGAGATTGGGTTTGACAATCTTGCTTCTCCTTTCTTACTTTAAATATATAATACTAATGCTTTTGATGCATGCAGATCCAATAAATTTGTAAACAAAGTTGTTTCTTAGAGTGTGGTTCAATTCAATAAACATTTATCATAGGCCTACTAGAGAGCACTGTTATTATTCTAAATCAGTTCTAGTTGCCAAAAATGAAGAAGAGAATGGTGTTATTTCTAAACTGAATCCTTGATTTTCTCTGAGTGCAGATGCCTGATTCATCTCAGTGTTAAAAAGAGACATGTCTTGCTGTTGTCATTCGCAATGATCTTCTGGTTCTACTCATTTCACTTAGCATCAGTTCAAGTAAGTCTCTCCAGGTCTCTCTGAAATCATCCTGCTGATCATCTCTTATAGAACAATAATATTCCACAGTATTCCTGTACCATTACTTAGTCAGCCATTATCCAGCTGATGGGCATCTCATTTTCCAGTTTCTTGCCATTACAAAAAGGGCTACCAAAAATATTTTTGGACGTTTGGGTCCTTTTCCTTTCCTTAACATCTTTTGGGATATAGGCCCAGCAGAGACACTACTGGGTTAAATGGTATCCAGTTTGATAGCTCTTTGGGAAAATTCCAGATTGCTCTCCAAAATGGATGAATGAGTTCACAGCTTCACCAACAAAGTATTAGTGTTCCAGTTTTTCCACATCCTCTCCAACATTGTTCCTTATCTTTTCCTGTAATTTTAGCCAACCTGAGAGGTGTGTAATGGTACCTCAGAAATGCAAATTTTGTTTTTATTTGCATTCCTTTCATCAATGTTGATTTAGAGTACATTTTCATCTGACTATAAATGCTCTTAATTTCTTCATCTAGAAATTGTCTGTTCATATTTTTGACCATTTATCAATTGGAGAATGGCTTAAATTCTTATAAATTTGAATCAATTATCTACATATTTTGGAAATGAGGCCTTTATCAGAACTCTTGAACATAAAAAATATATATATATTTCCGATTTATTACTTCCCTTCTAATCTTTTCTGCATTGGTTTTTGTTTGTACAAAACTGTAGAATCTAATACAATCAACATTATCCATTTTATATTCAATTATATACTACAGTTCTTCTTTGGCCACAAATTCCTTCCATCTCCACAGACATCAAATCTAGATAACTATAATCATTTACGATTTTGTCCTGTGAATTTTAACCTACTCTGATTGACTATTCTATGTCTTAGCCAGTACCAAATGGTTTTGATGACTGCTGCAAGTTCAGGTACAGCTAGACCACCTTGGTTTGCTTCTTTTTCTTTCTCATTAATTCCCTTGAAATTCTTTTCTTTATGTTCTTCCTGATGAACTTCATTATTTTTCCAGCTCTATAAAATAATTTCTTGGGGATTTGATTGGTATGACACTGAATAATTAGATTAATTTATGTAGCACTGTCGTTTTTATTATATTAAATCAGCTTATCCATGAGAACTTGATATTTTTCTAATAGATTAGATCTGATTTTATTTGTGTGGACAGTATTTCAGAATTTTGATCATATCACTCTTGACTTTGTCTTGGTGGGTAGACTCCCAAATATATTATATTATCTACAGTTACATTAAATGCATTTCTCTTTGTATCTCTTGCTGCTTGACCCCTGTTGGTAATATATAAAAATGCTAATGATTCATGTGGATTTATTGTGTATCCTGAAACTTTGCTAAAGTTGTGATTTCTTTGTAGTAGGTTTTTAATTGATTCTCTAAGGTTCTCTAAGTATATTATCATATGACCTACAAAGAGTGATAATTTGGTTTCTTCATTACCTACTCTAATTCCTTTACTCTCTTTTTCTTCTCTTATTACCAAAGTCAGAATTTCTAATATGATATTGAATAGTAATGGAGACAGTGGACAACCTTGTTTCACCCCTGATCTTATTGAGAATGATTCCAATTTATGCCCATTACATATGATACTTGCTTTGATTTTAAATAGATGTTACTGATCATTTTAAGGAAAACTCCATTTATTCCTATAATCACTAATGTTTTTTTTTTTTTTAATAGGAATGGGTGTTGGATTTTGTCAAAAGCTTTTTCTACACCTATTGAGATAATCATATGATTTTTGTTAGTTTGATTATTCATATAGGTGATTATGCTAGTAGTTTTCCTAATATTGAGCCAGCCCTGCATTCCTGGTATAAATTCTACTTGGTCACGATGTACTATCCTTGTAATAATTTGCTGTAATTTCTTTGCTAATATTTTATTTAAGATTTTGCATCTATGTTTATTACAGCAATTGGTCTATAATTTTCTTTTTCTGTTTTGACCCCACCTGGTTTCATTATCAGCACCATTTCTGTCACAAATTGAATTTGTTAGCACTCCTTTGCCTTATTTTTCTAAATAGTTTCTATAGTATTGTAATTAATTGTTCTTTAATATTTGGAAAAATTCATATGAAAACCTTTCTGGCCATGGAGATTTTTTCGCCCTTAGGGAATTGATTAATAGCTTCTTTGATTTGTTTTTCTAAAATAGGATTATTTAAGTATTTTTTCTTCTTCTGTTAATCTGTATTTTTAAAAGTATTTTTATATATTTTGTGTTTGTAAGTATTCCTCCATTTCATTTAGATTATCAGATTTATTGACATCTGTAATTCCTAATCATGGCTCTAATTGCCTCTTCATTGGTAGAAAGTTTTCTTTTCATTTTTGAGATTAACAATTTGATTTTCTTCTTTACTTTTTCCAAATCAAATTAACTAAAGGTTTATCTATTTTTTTTCATACAACCATTAGTTTTGTTTATTAATTCAATAGTTTTCCTGCTTTCACTTTTATTAATCTTCCCTTTTGTTCTAATAATTTCAAATTTGGTATTTAATTGAGTGTTTTTAATTTGTTATTTCTCTAACTTTTTTAGTTGCATGCTCAATTCATTGATCTTCTCTTTTTCCATTTTATGAAAATAAGATCTAGAGATATAAAACTTCCCATATGTAGTGCTTTGGCTGCATCTCATAAATTTTGGTATGTTGTCTTATTATTGTCAATCTGTTGGATGAAATTATTGATTGTGTCTAAGAATTGTTGTTTCACCCATTTATTTTTTAGGATTAGATTATTTAGTTTCCAATTAATTTGTGGTCTATTTTCCCATGGCCTTTTATTGCATGCAGTTTTTATTGCATTATGATCTGAAAAAAGGCATTTACTTTTTCTGCCTTTCTGCATTTGATTTTGAGGATTTTATGCCATTATACATGGTCAATTTTTGTGTAGGTTCTGTGTACTATGGAGAAAAATGTATATTTCTTCCTGTCTCCATTCAGCATTCTCCAAAGTTTTATCATATCTAACTTTTCTATAATTCTATTTACCTTCTTAACTTCCTTCTTCTTTATTTTGTAGTTCAATTTATCTACTTCTAAGAGAGCAAGGTTGAGATCCCCCACTAATAAATATAGTTTTGTTGTCTCATTCTTCTTGCAGCTCTCTTAACTTTTCCTCTAGGAATTTGAATGTTATCCCACTTGGTGCATATATATTTAGTATTGATATTGCATCATTATCTATGGTACCCTTTAGCATGATGTAATTTCCTTCCTTATCTATCTCTTTTACTTAGATCTCTTTTTTTTCTTTTGCTTGATCTGAGATCAGGATCCCTAATCATGCTCTTTTTACTTCAGCTTAAGTATAATAGATTATTTTCCAACCTTTTATCTTTATTCTGAATTACACTGCTTTAAATGTGTTTCTTGTAAAGAACATATTGTAAGATTCTGGCTGGTTTGTTTTCTGCTTCTGTTTTATGAGAGAGCTCATCCCATTCACATTCCCAAATAAAATGATGAACTCTGTATTTCCTACCATCTTATTTTTCACAAGTTATACTTTTTTTCTTTCCTTACCCCTTTTCCTTCTCCCCAATATTTTGCTTCTGACCACCACCTCCCTCAAACAGCCTTCTTTCTTGTATAGCCTTTTCCCCTTTCTTATACCTTTCCCCCTTTTCTTCTGTTCTCCCTTCTATTAGCCTTTCCCCTTTCCCTTCCTACTTTCTTATAGGGTGCAACTTCTCTGTGAAGCTAACTATGTCTGACATTTTCTCTTTGAGCCAAATATGATGAAAGTAAAATTCACAAAATGCTCATCTCTCTCTCTCTTCTTTCCCTTAATTATAATAGGTCTTTTATTGCCTCTTCATGAAATGTAATTTACCCCATTCTAAATCCATTTTCCTCTTCTTACAGTGGAATCCCCTTTCCTCCTCTAATTTTTTTTAATATCATTACAATAAAATCAAATTATATCTGCATGCTCTAAGAATATGTATAACAGAAATGCAGACGTCAAGAGTTAAACATATGATCTTCCCATATAGGGATGTAATCTATTTAATTTTTTTTTTTGCTTAGTTTCATGTATATTTCTTTTTTTTTCTTTTTAAAGGTTTTTTATTTTCAAAACATAGGCATGGACAATTTTTCAACATTGACCCTTACATAGCCTTGTGTTTCAGATTTTCCTCTCCTCTTCCCACCACTTCCCCTAGATGGCAAGTAATCCAATATATGTTATACATCTTAAAATATGTTAAATCTAGTATGTGTAAACATATTTATATAATTCTTTTGTTGCACAAAAATCAGATCAAAATGGAAAGAAAATGAATAAGAAAACAAAATGCAAGCGAACAACAACAAAAAGGGTGAAAATGTTATCTTGTGATCGACATTCGGTCCTTTCTCTGGGTGTGGATGGCTCTCTTCATCCCAAAATCATTGGAACTGCCATCAAGCATCTCATTGTTGGAAAGAGTCACATTCATCACAATTGATCATTGTATAATCTTGCTGTTGTTGCTACTACGATTGCAGTAGAACCAATGATCTACTGTTTCTACTCATTTCACTTAGAATCAGCTCAAGTAAGTCTCTCTAGGCCTCTCTAAAATCATCCTCTTGATAGTTTCTTATACAACACTAATATTCCATAACATTCATATACCATAACTCATCCAGCTATTCTCCAACTGATGGGCATCCATTCATTTTCCAGTTTCTTGCCACTATGAAAAGGGCTGCTATAAGCATTTTTGCACATATGGGTCCCTTTATCTCCTTTAAGATCTCTTTGGGATATAGGCCCAATAGAAATACTATTGGATCAAAGGGTATGTACAGTTTGATAGTGCTTTGGGCATGATTCCAAATTGTTCTCCAGAATGATTGAATCAGTTCACAACTCCACCAACAATGTATTAGTGTCCCAGTTTTCCCACATCCCCTCCAACATTCGTCATTATTTTTTCCTGTCATCTTAGCCAATCTGATAGGAGTAGTGATATCTCAGAATTGTCTTAATTTGCATTTCTCTCTTCAATACTGATTTAGATATATGATTAGAAATGGTTTAATTTTTTTTCATCTGAAAATTGTTTGTTCATATCCTACCATTTATCAATTGGAGAATGACTTGAATTTTCATAAATTTGATTCATTTCTCTATATATTTTAGAAATGAGTCCTTTTATCAGAACCCTTAAGTGTAAAAATGTTTTCCCAATTTATTGCCTCCCTTCTGATCTTGTCTATATTAGTTTTGTTTGTACAAAACTTTTTAACTTAATATAATCAAAATTATCCATTTTGTGTTCAATTATGAGTTCCAGTTCTTCTTTGGACATAAATTCCTTCTTTCTCCAGAGATCTGAGAAATAAACTATCCTCTTCTAATTTTCTTACATTACTGTTTATGTCTAAAAGCTTTTTAACTTTTTTTAAAAAATATTTTTTCTTTCCTTTTTATCTTTTTATTCTCCTTGGACTTCTGTTATTTGAAGATCAATTTTTTTGTTCAGCTCCCATCTTTTCATCAGAAATAAATGAAATTTACCTGTTCATTCAGTGTCCTTCTTTCCCCTAAAAAATAATGCTTAATTTTGCTGGATAGTTTATTCTTGGCTGCAACCCAATATCTTTGTCTTTCAGAATACCAAATTCCAGGCCCTTTAATCCTTTAAAGTGGAAGCTGCTAGGTCCTGGGTAATTCTAATTGTGGCTCCTTGATATTTGAATTGCTTCTTTCTGGCTGCCTGCAATATTTTCTCCTTAATATGATAATTCTGAAATGTAAATACAATGTTCCTTGGAGTTTTCATTTTGGGGTCTCTTTCAGTAAGTGATTGGTGAATTCTTTCAATGACTATTTTATTTCCAGGTTCTAGGAAATTGAGGCAGTTTTTCCTTGATAATTCTGGAAAGATTAACTTTAGGATTTTTTTTAATCATGGTTTTCAGGTAGTCCAATAATTCTTAGATTGTCTCTCCTGGATCCATTTTCTAGGTCAATTGGTTTTTCCAATGAAATATTTTGCATTTTCTTCTTTTTTTTTCATTTTTTTATCTTCTTTCATTCTTGAAGTCTCGTTGAGTCATTCATTTCATTTTTTTTAAATTCTAATTTTAATCTGTTATTTCCTTCAGTTAACTTTTTAACTCTCCTTTGCATTTGATCAATTTAACTTTTAAATTTAACTTTCTAAAGTTAAAAAGTTTTGTACAATCAAAACTAATATAGACAAGATTAGAAAGGAGGCAAATTTGTTCATTGGATTTTTTTTCCATTTCACAAATTCCGTTTTTCAATGAATGGATTTCTTTTTCAACTCTATTTTGTCAGAAATGACATGCTTTTTTTTCCATTTTGTCAAATCTATTTTGCAAGGAATTATTTACTTTTTCTATTTTATCAAATCTCTTTTGTAAGGAGTTATGATTTTCCCATTTCACTAAATCTATTTTTAAGGAGTTTTCTTCAGATAATTTCTGTTTCCTTTTCCAAACTCTCTTGCACAGTTCTCATTTCTCTTCCCCTTTTTTTCTTCTAACTCTCTTTTAACATCCTTTTTGAATTCTTCCAAGAGAGCTTTATGAGATGGGGACCAGTTCATATCACCATTTGGGGCTAGTATTCTCAGGGGTTGAAGTCTGTTCTCTATCTCCATAAAAGCCAATTAAGATCAGAGTTCTTTTGTCTTTTATGATCATTTTTTAAAGGTTTATGTCTGCTCTTAGAGCAAAGGGTAAATTGTCCCAAAGGTCCTCTACAAGGAATAGTGACTTTATATTGCCCTAGGATTGGTGCTGCTGACTTCCTTTTGGTGCTGGGTAAGCATGACCTGACCGTGTCCTTTCCATTCAGAGGCTCATTATTTATCTTTTGCAGTTCCATTGAATGTCTCACAGATAATTTGCTGATCCACTGGCTTCTAACTAGGACAGAATAGGCAAAACTCTTGTATTTTGGCTAAGAGTCTTCTGGTATATTCCCAGATGTGGGGTAGCCACACCACTCTAGGTCCCTATGCTGTGTATGCACTTGGGTGCCCCACCCCCTTGCTCAATTAAAACAGATCTTTTCTGAAAATCTTCCAAAATATCTTCTAGAAATTTGTTATGCTCCAAATATTTGTTGTTTCTTGATCTGGTGTTGATCTGAGGGATGCTAGGAAGACCTCAGATAAAGACCTGTCCAC
The DNA here is from genome assembly GCF_902635505.1 of Sarcophilus harrisii. Taxonomy (NCBI): domain Eukaryota; kingdom Metazoa; phylum Chordata; class Mammalia; order Dasyuromorphia; family Dasyuridae; genus Sarcophilus; species Sarcophilus harrisii. The sequence goes on from NC_045431.1 coordinate 101,749,415, forward strand.
TCTCTGCCATCTTGGATCTACTCCCCAGGAAAACATATTTTTAAAAAGAAAATTCTTTTATCTTACTATATCAGGAAAATGTAAAAAAAAATTAAAATAATTCTTATGAGAGTACTTCCTATTAAATGAATATAGAATAAGGAAAAGATGAATATAAGAGAGGAGAGAAGAAAATACCAAGGACAGCAGCTGGAAAAAGTGTGAGAAAAGGAAGAAAGAGGAGAGAAGATATGGAGAAGAGAGAGTAAAGGAGAGAAGAGGCAGATCAGGTAGAGAAGAGAGGGAGAGGAGAGGGAGAGGAGAATAATGAGAGATGGGGGAGAATAATGAGAGAAGAGGGACTAGAAGGAAAAGGAAGGGGAAAAGGGGAAGGAGAAAATAAGACAGGAAAGGAAAAGAGAAGAGGGGAAAAGGATGGAAACAGGAGAGAAGAAAAGAAGTAACCAGTACATCCAAAATTTTCTGAATACTCTGATCCTCTAATCATTATTTGATTTTATTATGTAATTGTTTGATCTTCTGATTATATCCAGTAACAAAATGAATAGGGTAACAAAGGAAGATCAGATTGTCTGTTCTGGGATCAATACTAAAATTCCATAGTCAGAATTTCTATATGCATTAATAAAGAGTTAGTTGTATGTGTGTGTGTCTAAAAAAGAAATTCAACCTTTAAAAATGTTGTCAAAATAATACTGAGTAATTTGTTTTAACATATGTGAAAAGTTAGAATTTATGTGAAATTAAATTCAGCTGAGCAGCTGAACATATTGTTTCCTCTTCAATTTAACTTCTATTTTTTCTAATTGTTTATATTTATATCTATGTTTAACATAAATTTCAAATATTTTTAACCATACTGGATTTTTTTGTTGTTCTTGTTGTTGTTCCTATAAGGATGCCCTATTAAATAATTTCTACATTCAAACATTTCAGCTTATGTTGTCTAAAAATGATACTGTGATAAAAACCAAAGACATATTTTTATGTAAAACAGTGATATCTTGAGGGATACATTAAACTGTTATTAAATGGGTCACACTGATCATTTCAGCCAAAAAGCCAGGGACCTGAGCATGATTAGCTTATTAGTTAGGCTAGCAATAACCAATAAATTGGATTAGTGGCTTCTCTCATTGACCAAAGCCTCTGATTGAGGGCCTTTCAAATCTTTCTTCTGATTGACCTGATAGTCATCATTTGGACCTCCCCTGAGAGAGGTAAGATAATCTTGATTAGAGTATATTTTAGTAAGGAGTTGGATAATGAGTTACTTCAGCTTCTCCCTATTATTTCCTCATAGGAAGATGGGAACAATCTCCAAGTGGTAAGATTAATGTGCAGCTGGAGAAGTATGTTGGTCTTCAAATATGGCTGATCACACTCATTTCTGACAAGTTGGTCTTCAAATATGGCTGATCACACTCATTTCTGACAATTAAGGAATGCTAATTGCTTTATGAGCCTCAGCTGTCTCTAGTAATCTTGACCAGAAAATCAGAAACATCCCAATCAAGTCCTCTTTCCCCCTTGGAAAACAAATCTCCTCTGATTTTGGCAAGGGAACAGAATAGTTATCCCCTGCGGATATCCTAGCTCAAGATGATTCTCTATTTACCTATAAATAGAGACAAGAGTCCCACTTAAATTGATTAACTGTGAGTGCTCTGGTAACAAGGAGTGCTTGTGATGCCCTATCATACCTTGTGACCCAGACTAAGAAATGTGATCTTACAGAAAGGGAAAAAGGATGGATTATAGAGTAATATTAATTACTAAATGATACAAAAGCATATTAATCTTTCTCAAGATTTAAGTAGTCATTCTAATGTTTCCTAAAGTTTGTTTCAATTAAAATATTTTTAAATGAAATGTAATTCATGTTCAAAATTAAAACCAATATTCTCTTCCCACTACATATTTATCAAAGAAACATACTAAAAATAACATCATAGAGAGTCAAGAGATATATACACATTTTGATATTGAATTGCTATCCCAGTTCCCTTCCCCCAACCATCTGGAGTCTTAAAATTATCACAGGCAAAATTTGTTTCATGTGAAAGATCATTAAAGATAAATATTTAGAAAGAGAACACACTAATATGGGCATTATGTTTTTGGTTGATTCCACAATACATACAATCTATATCACAGAAAATTTTATGAAATACCCAAATTGGTCTTTTTAGTTAAATGAACAAGGGGAGGAAAACTTATAAAAATATATTTTCTGTTGCAACTTGGCCTCAGGGAAGGGAATCTTTGTTTTACAAGTTAAGGCATTAACTAAATATGTCCCATAAATTTCAAATTTTATGGTCCCAATTTTGGTTGTTGGTTTCATGCTTTTCTAAGTTAAAGAACAAAGGGAATACATTTGTTTTTTTTAAATATATTTTATTGATATGTTTTGTTTTCATGTCACCTATGTCTCCTATAGTATTCCCTCTCCTGAAAAACTATTCCTTATAATACAAAAATAAAAATTTAGTCAGTCAATAAGGATTTATTAAGAACATTCTATGTGCCAGAAATTTTATTAATCCTGTATGAACAAAGAAAATCGAAAAACATTCCCAGTTTACAAGGAGCTCACAGTCTAAGTGGGACATATATCCAAAAAAGGCTGATGAGAAAGATTTGTATTTAAAATAAAACAGTATTTTAAAAATTATGCTTTTTCTTTGCCATTCTATGTTTACTTTTCTTTCCCAAAACAACTGGAATCTAGACACCCATATTTAGGTTCATGTGACTTTCCTATTCAAATCAAATATTAGTTTTCATTCAGAGGTTTTTCACTAATGGATGGCCTAAGAATTTGAGTTTATGTTAATTTTTGTTGCTGTTGTTATAACAGCTTTGGAAGACTAATTATGAACCTGTACATGGGTCAAGATCTTTATGAATATAGAGAGTAGCCCTATAAGTGAAATTTCTGGTCCTTTAATTAGTAAAATGTTCTAATTCATGTTGGTACCTTGTTCAATGGGGCAGAAGTCTAGTTAAATCAAACTCAGATCTCTGTGAGACAACCTAGGGTGATGTCTCTTGAGTCACAAACTGGGACTATCACTGTTAGATGATCAGCCTTACTTTTCTTGTTTATCCCACTATGCTCATAATCCATATTTTTGATGTAAATTTTGGTTAAAATATGGAATTAAGTCACATATCCCTTTAGGCTGAGGATCTCTGCAGAATAAGGAAACACCCACAAGTCAGGAAAAACAGCCAAAAGGAGGCTCTAAAATGGATTGCTCATGAAGACTCATTCTTAATCTGAGGATTCAATGACAGTTTTATTTGTTCTGTTTGAGATACAGAAAACATCTGGTAGGTCTTTGAATTCTCTCCAAGTGGCATTGAAAGAGATGTAGATGTAATGAAGAAAAACACAGAATGGGGCAGCTGCTAATGCTGTGTCAGGTAGTGGAAGACTTTGGGTGCCCAGGAAATGTTCTCATGCTCTATGCATTTGTACAAAATGTTAAGGCAAAGACTACTTTAGAAATAATTGAAATTTTATGGGGCAGCTAGGTGGTATTGTAGATAGAGTCCCAGCCCTGAATTCAGGAGGAGCTGAGTTCAAATGTGACCTCAGATATTTAACACTTCCTAGCTGTGTGACCTTGGGCAGGTTACTTAATCCTGATTGCCTCAGCTGAAAAAAAAAAAATTGAAACTTTAGATGTGCATTATTAAGCAGTGTAGACCTTTCCCCTTCTCTTTCTCTATTTTGGACTTCTCACTCACCAGGTCATATATAACTATAAATAAATGTACTTTGCTTTAAGGAAAAAGAGAAACAATATGGAAAAATCCAAATGCACAAAATAATTCAATTAGGACATGGTCATTAGTATCAAAATTTTCTCTATGTCATTCTTTTAAATTCTGAGTTTCTTTTAATAACCATTGCATTTTTTATTTGTTAGCAAATCATTAACTGCTTGACAGAGAATATGAAAGAATCAGAAAGGAAAAGGAAAAGTTTTAAGAGTAACTAAAACAAAATTTCATTAGGAAATGAAAGTGATTTAAGGCAGGGGAAAAATAGGATTTAATATACAGAAATCTGATATATTAACTCATGTACCTATCTACTGTATAAAATGAGATAAAGTCAAAATAAATACACACTGAAAGATGGAATCCTATAAAGTTAAAAATGAAAAAAAAAATACTTATTGCTAAGCATAAACAAGGTGAAAGAGGAAATAAAATCACTTGAAAGAGAGCTGACATTTGAAGTTTCATTCCATTGCCTTCATTTAAACATTTATTTATCACTTTTTTGTTTGCTAAGTATTAGGTATACAAAGAAAAGAAAGACACCAAAACCCACAGAAACTCATATTTGACTCAAAGAAAATAACTTGCATAGCACAAGTAAATAAAAAGGTGATTTAAAAAAAGAGATCATTAACATCTAAGATATCACAACAGGCTTCATGAGAAGGCAACATCTGGGCAAAGAATAAAACAAAAATAAAGGATTTATGAAGCAGAGATAGGGAGAAAGTAATGTATAAATCTGGGGGATGGAAATAGCCATTGTAGAAACAGGAAATTAACTGTCATTCTTGAATAGCTAAAAGTCCAGTTTGACTAGAATATACAAAGTTTGAATTAATTTTAGTTGAACAAACATTTATTATATACTTATTTTGTGTGTATCGCTTTGCCAAGTTTTGGGAAGAGAAAAACAACACATTAATAAAGGAGAGTAATACGAAATCAGACTAGAAAAGTAAGTGGAAACCACATTGTTCAAGGCATTAAAGTACAGGCTGAGGAGGCTGAAATTGATCCTATGCAGGATCCTATGCAGAGGACTACTCAGGGGAAGTAGTAGTCAGACTTGTAGGAAAGTTGTTTTAACACCTAAGTGAAAATTGAAATGTTTAAGAGAAATTGCAGATGGAGATCAAATAGGAGACATGATAATTGTCTGAATGAGAAGAGATTCCATGTTGTGTTTCTCTGCATGAATTTGGAGACTATAATACTACAAATACTTCAAACCACTCTTTCCCTAGTAAAACCTCCCTCATGAAGAATAATGATCATTCTAGCTAACCATGACATTCTTTTCCCTCTGAATTTCTGTAAGTACTTAATGGTTTGTAACAATTATTTAATATATAGATTCTATCACTTGACACTTTGTTCTTCAATTTTAATTCTTTCTCTTTTTAAATTTTATCAACTACACCAAATGATTCTTGAAGTCAGAGGTCTTATTTTTTTTAAAACTATGTAATCTATAGAGACTAACAACTCCAAATTGATCAAAATAATACAATGCAAAATAAAACATTCAAAAACAATACTTGCTTTTTGCATTGAAGGGCCATGGTTGCTCTAAATATTATCTAAGGTCCCTTTCAAAAATAAATCTATGACTGTTGTGTATATTGAATTGGTTTGATACTGAAAATATAGCACAACTGAAGTGTTCAATAATCAATTAGGGAACTGCTTAGCATAGTGGAGCCTCTATCTTTTGACTCTGGTTATTTCCTTTGTGTTTAAAAACAGGGTGATATATTAGAAAGGGTAGTGTATTTGAAGCATGAGGATGTGTTCAAGTCTGGTTGGTATCTGTCACTTGTGTGACCTTAGATAAGTTAAACTTCTTTGATCCTTACTTTTCTCAACCGTAAAATGAAAAGGTTGAAGTTTCATTCAGTTCTAAATCTGTTTCAAATGTATTTCCTATAAACAAAATTATTGGATTCTAGTTTTTAAACTTTTCTAATATAGTCTCCTATTTTAGGGGTGGATTCATCTTACTCATTTTTATGACCACTATGTATTTTTCTCCATGCTACTCAAATATGCTTATCCTTCTCATTTTTCTTTTACTCTGCCCCATCTTTAAGATTATGTTTTGCTTCTGACCATTACCTCCTTTATTTTGTCTACCTCTTTATTCTCTACTATTTCAACTTTCTCTTACTCATTATTTCCAACTTCCCTGCTGTAAAAAATAAATTTTTTACCCAATTGTATGTATGCGTATTTCCCCCTTCTTGAACTACTTCAAATGAGAGTAAAGTTGAAATGTTACCTATTCCCCCTTCCCTGCCATCCATGTTAACATATAAACTTTCTTCATGTGCCACATTTATTGAAATAGTTTTCTTCATTCTTCCTTTCTATTTCCCCCTTTCTGTGAATTCCTCTTTTCTATCCTTTAGTTTATCTTTTGAGATCATTTAAATTTAAGAGAATCATTCCCCAGGTATTTCATCTAATTAAATTCCCTTTATGACACCAGATATTGACAAAGTTCTGAGAGGTTGCATATAACATTTTTTATTCTGTTTTTTGGTCTTTTATGATGGTTCGTTCATAATTAAATGACTACACTAAGTTGTGGGTTTGAATGTCAAATTTTCTATTCAGCTCTGGCCTTTTCATAAACAAAGCTTGAAAATCCTCTATTTCACCAAATGTCAATTTTTAATCTTTAGTGTCATTCTTAGTTTTGCTGGGTAGGTTTCTAGCTCCTTTGCATTATGCAATAATTATTTTCCAAAACTTCCATTTCTTTTTAATGTTGATTAAGAATATTCATTAAGTTCTAACCTTTACAGCATGCTGTGGAAAAACCTTAGAATAGGTACCTAAAATCAGAGGGGAGCCAGCTATTCAGATTGATTTGCACTGTACCTGCAGTTCATCTTGGTGGGCTTACAGTGACTGATTCTAGCAATGTCTTGAAACTCAACTACAAATAAATCAATAAATCTGGGTGAATAACTTGCAGATTTCAGAACAGGAAGTCTTTGACCAGATCTTTCCCTGAATGTGATTCCATGGTATTGGAACTATGGATTTGGGTTACGATATTCCTGGGAATCTTCATTTCAGAGTTTCTCTCAGAAGTTGATGAGTAGATTCTTTTGATTTCTGTTTTGCCTTCTAGTTCTAAGATATTTCAGCCATTTTCTCTTATTATTTGTTAAAATATGAGACCTATACTATTTTTTCCCCTTTCATGACTTTTAGGTAGACCAATCATTCTTTACTATCCTTAATCTGTTATCTCTTCCTAATCTGTTTTCCTGGGCAGTTGTTCTTATAATAAATTTCATATCATCTTCTAATTTTTATTGTTTTGAATTTGTTTCATTATTTTTAATGTCCCATGGAGTCATTTGGTTAGTTCTAACTTTTTTGAAGTTTTTCTTCAGTAAAAGATTGTGCCCTTTATTATTTTTTTTACAAAATTATTAATTTTTTTCTAATTTTCTTGGATAGCCAAAATTCTTCATTTTCTGTGCCACTTTTACTCTTAAAATAATATTTTTTCCTATTTATTATTTTTTTCTTTAGCTTTTGCTTCAACTCTTCTAGGAATTCTTATTGGGTTTATATTTAGTCAACATTTTTCTTTTAGACAGATGTTTTCAGATAATTGTCTTCTCTGTCTTGAGTTTTCTTGTTACTTGTTACTATAGCAATTCTTTTTTTTAATTATAGTTTTTTATTGATAGAACATATGCATGGGTAATTTTTACAACATTGTCCCTTGCACTCACTTCTGTTCCAATTTTTCCCTTCCCTTCCTCTACCCCCTCCCTTAGATGGCAGGCAGTCTTATATATGTTAAACATGTTTAAGTATATCTTAGATACAATATATGTGTGCGAATCTGTACAGTTCTCATATTGCGCAAAAAAATTGGATGTTCTGCTCATTTCACTTAGCATCAGTTCATGTAAATTTCTCCAAGCCTCTCTGTATTCATCCTGCTGGTCATTTCTTATAGAACAATAATATTCCATAATATTCATATACCACAATTTACCCAACCATTCTCCAATTGATGGACAGTCATTCAATTTATAGTTTCTAACTGCTACCACAGAAAACTTTCTGTTTTTCCCATTCTTCTCTCCATGATACTCATTGGATGAGGATTAGCATAGTGGAGCCTCTATCTTTTGACTCTGGTTATTTCCTTTGTGTTTAAAAACAGGGTGATATATTAGAAAGGGTAGTGTATTTGAAGCATGAGGATGTGTTCAAGTCTGGTTGGTATCTGTCTTATTTTGGAAGAACTACCACAAGCATTTTGGCACATACAGGTCCCTTTCCCTTCTTTAGTATCTCTTAGAGATATAAGCCCAGTAGTAACACTGCTGGATCAAAGGGTATGCACAGTTTGATAACTTTTTGAGCATAATTCCAAATTTCTCTCCAGAATGGTGGGATCCATTCACGACTCCACCAACAATGCATCAGTGTCCCAGTTTTCCTGCATCCCCTCCAACATTCGTCATTATCTTTTCCTGTCATCTTAGCCAATCTGACAGGTGTGTAGTAATATCTCAGAGTTGTCTTAATTTGCATTTCTCTGATTAATAATGATCTGGAGCATATTCTCATATGGCTAGAAATAGTTTCAATTTCTTCATCTGAAAATTGTCTGTTCATATCCTTTGACCATTTATCAATTGGAGAATGGCTTGGTTTCTTATAAATTAGAGTTAATTCTTATAGTGATTCTTTATGGTTGGGTTCTTTTTTATTCTTCTAGCATACTTCTTGTCTTGGGAATTTATATTATTGTTGCACTCTGCTAATTTCTGGGAAGAGAAAGGAAATATAGGGTGAGATTCTGCTGTTTTTACAATTTAGTGTGCAAATCTCCATATTTTCTATGTTTTAAAAAGATTTTATCCAGGAAGAGATCTGTTCAAAGACTTCTTGAACTGAAATTCACAACTTGCTCACACAGTTTTGTTTATTTGTATATAACTGAGTTTCAAGAGATTGCTATAATTGGTCATTGTTAGCCCACCAAGATGTACTTGTGGTTCACAACTAATCAATCTGACTTTTTGGTTTGAACCCCCCTTCCCTTTGTTTTTTTTTTTTTTTTTTTTTTACCTGCTCTGGTTTTTCAACTGCAGAGTTATATGTTGTTATAAAAGTTAGAACTGAATGAATTCTCTGCATCAATGCTCACAGCCATAAACCCAAGTTTTTGGAATTCCTTTTGTACTTTCTCCATAGCTAGTGCATTCCTCTCTCTGCTCTAGAGTTCTGACCTGGAACTGAGAAGTAAATGACAGAATTGCCAGATGACACCCATTCCTACTCCCCAAAATAATTCAGAAACACCTGCCATTTCTTTCTGTCCTGGTATTCTTTCCAAGGTTCTTTTTTATACCTTAGTGATGTAATGTTTCTGACTTGGATAGAATTATTATTGTTGCCTTACTACATTGATAGCATCTCCTACTTTGATGTCTAGAAACTTCTCTTTTAGTTTTCCTAAGCTGTCTTGACTTGTAAAATTATTCACTGTTACTTTTATTATGCTTTTCCAATCAAAATTTTGTCTGGAATATTTTCTACATTTTTTTTAAAGGAGGCATAACAGGAGAGAGAGGCAAAAATGCTAAATTTTCCTCTGCCATCTTGACTCCACCCCCTAACATTTTACCTAAAAGTTTTCTGAATTGATTCTCTTTTTCAAGTTCAAGTAGAGAGGAAAATATTTTGAGAACCTCATAACATCCCTTGAGATAATTATGTCCTCAAACCCAAGTACTCACCATTTTAAATTTTTACCAATGAATGATATACACAAATCATATCACCATAAAAATTCTTGATAAAGCCTATGGAAATACAATTAAGCAAAAGTATATACTCTGAGGGGTATACAGATTTGGGTACATAATGAAAATGAACCAATCTCTTTAGATATTTGAGTTTACCTGTGTGTATTAGCTAAGAGTCCCTACTTGATTTTTATGTATTTTGGAAATCTAGTTGGAATTTGACTAGTTAAAAAAAGGTCATCCTTATTTAAAACTATAGAAATACAGTGGGAGAGGAAAGAAGGAACTGCTTTTGGGTGTGTCTAAAGTTTAGTTAGTTGTTCTTTTCTTTTTAAATATAATCTCCTTTGTCTGATGGGCAAGGAATTTATTTTAGCCCCAGTCTGCATTATTTTTCTGCAAACAAACTGTATAGTCTGATTACTGGTTCTCTTGCTCCAAGTATTAAAACTGACAGATTGATTGAAGAATGGGAAAGATCTTTTAAAAGAAATTTATACACAATATTTTTTTTTTCTTTCAAGGTTTCAAATATGTTATTTTTAAAGGTTTTTTTTAATGTTTATTGTTTTAAATTTTGAATTTTAAAATCTCCATTTCCCTCTCTCTGTTGCCTTATTCCCATAGTGAAGGGAAGCAATTTGATACAACTTATACATATGCAGTCATGAGAGACACTTTTCCTATAAGTCTTGTCATAAAAGAAAAGAGATAAAAAGAAAATTAAGCTTTAAAAAATATGTTTTTGTCTGAATTCAGACTCTATTAATTTTTCTCTGGAATTGGATACTATTTTTCATCGTAAGTCCTTTAGAATTATCTTGAATCATTGTGTTATTAAGAATAGTAAGTCATTCATAGTTGATCATTGTGTAATATTGTTGTTACTGTATTACTCCTTTGTAGTTCTCCTAGTTCTGCTCACTTTACATTGGTTCATGTAAGTTTTTTAAAATGTTTTCTGAAAGAATTCTGCTCATCATTTATTATAGCACAATAATATTCCATCACAATCATAGTACCACAATTTGTTCAGCCACTCTCCAATTGATAGGTATCCCCTTAATTGCCAATGTTTGCCACCACAAGAAAGTTGCTAGGAATATGTTTTATGTGTATATACATCCATTTCCCTTTTTAAAATATCATTGGAACCAAAACCTAAAATTAAAATTACTGGATCAAAAATAGGCACTGTTTTGCAGAATGGTTAAATCAGTTCATAATTCTACCAGTAATGTATTAGTGTCCCAAATTTACTATATCTAAATATCATTTGCCATTTTCCTTTTCTATCCTAATAAGACATGATAAGTACATAGTAATAGGTAAGAATTGTTTTAATTTGCATTTCTCTAATCACTAGTGATTTTAGAAAAATTTTTCACATGATTATAGGTAGCTTTGATTTGTTTTATCTGCAACTTGATTATTAATATCTTTTGATCATTTATCTATTTATCAGTAGGGGAATGACTTGCCTTCTTATGAAATTTGATTCACTTTTCTGTATATTTAGAAATAAAGTCTTTATCAAAGCAAGTTATTGTAATTTTTTCAGTTAAGATAACTGTATATTTCCCTTTATCTTATTTCTTCCCTATTTATCCTTCTCTTTCTCCTTCTCTTCTCTTCTCTGTCTCTGTCTCTCTTTATCTCTCTGTGTCTCTTTCTCTGTATCTATCTCTTTTTCTGTCTCTCTTTTTCTTTGTCTCTCTGTCTCTTTTTCTCACTCTTTGTGTGTCCATCATTCTCTCTCTCCCCCTCTTCTCTTTTTATTCTGTGCATCCCCAAAAAGTGTTTAGCTTCAGACCATCACCCTTCCCATTCCTATCCCATTCACCCTTTTCTTTTCTTCTTCCTCTACTATGTTCCTGAATGGTATCGTAGATTTCTACATCCAAATGAGTATTTATATTATTCCCTCTTTGAGTCAATTCTGATAAAAATAAGGTTCATCAGTCTCAATAACCTTTCTACTACAAAAGCTCTTTCACACCTCTTTTATGTGAAATAATTTACCCTATTCTATTTTCCCTCCCCCCTTCTCCTTGTATATCCCTCTTTCTCACCTCTTCTTTTTTATTTTTATCATTGTCAGTTTGTATCCATTATCTTTCTATGTATACTTCGACGTTTTTATAATAATGAGAAAGTTCTTAGGAATTATAAACATTATCTTCCAAGGTAACAATATAAACAATTTAATCTTATTGAATGCCTTAGTATTTCTCTTGTTTACCACTTTATATTTATTTTTAGTGTTGAATTTGAAAGTTAGATTTTATATTTAACTTTGGTCTCTTCATGAGTAATATTTGAAAGTACTTTATTTCATTAACTACCCATTTTGTCTCCTGAAGAATTATACTCAATTTTTCTGGGTAGGGTCTTGGTTACAAGTTTAACTGCTTTGTCCTCTGCAATATTATATTCCAGGACTTCTTGGATAAGAAGGATTTATGTCCTTCTTGTTGAAACTGCAAAATCTTATATTAGCCTGACTATAGCTCTACAATATTTGATTTTTTTGGTTGCTTCCAATATTTTCTATTTTACATGAGAGCTCTGGAATTTGACTATAACATTACTGAAATTTTTCATCTTGTGATCCTCATCAAGAAATGAACAATTGAACCTTTAAATTTGTATTTCACCCCTCCATTTGTAAAATATCAGGGTAGTTTTCCTTTATAATTTCTTAAAATATTATGTCTGAACTTTTTCTTTGATTATGGCTTTTACATAGTCCCCCCTCCCTGAGACAATTGGGGTTAAATGACTTGCCCAGGGTCACACAACTAGGAAATGTTAAGTGTCTGAGACCAGACTTGAACTCAGGCCTCCTGATTTCAGGGTTGGTTCTCTATCCACTGTGCTAGCTGCACCAGTCCAATTATTCTTAATCTATCTCTTCTTGATCTATTTTTCAGGTCAGTTGTTTTTCTTGTAAGATATTTAATTTTGTCCCTCTTTCTTCATTCTTATTATTTTGTTTTTAATGTTTCTTGATGCATTGTGGAATCATTAGCACCCACTTTCCCAATTCTAATTTTAAAAGATTTTTTTCAGTTACTTGTTATTCAAGCAAAAAGGGAATGATGTCACACAATGTCTTATAGAAATAATATGGTATAATGCAGGAGTAGGAAACCTATTTTTTCTGCTGCCAAGGGCCATTTTGATATTTATAACATCAATTGAGGGCCATGCAAAATTATTGACTTAAAATTAGTCTAATATGTTTGGTCAAACATTCAATTAACTCATACCTAATGTGATGACTGGAATTGCTTCTCTTTGGTAAATCATGTAATGGTAACTAGAATTGATGATATTGCTACTTGCAACTGCTTTTACACATTTTCCTCATTTGTTCTGGAGTGCAGTCAACTTTTGTCAAGATTAGTTGTTTTGTTTTGTTTTTTTTTTTTTTTTGAAAATCATAGATTTTTTTATTAAAGCTGTTTGGTTACAAAACATATGCATAGGTAATTTTTCAACATTAACCCTTGCAAATCTTTCTGTTCTAAAATTTTCACTCTTTCTGCCTACTCCCTCCCCTAGATAGCAGGTAATCCAATACATGTTAAATATGTTAAATTATATGTTAAATCCAATATATGTATACATATTTATACAGTTATCTTGTTACACAAGAAAAATCAAATCTAGAAAGAAAAAAAACCTGAGAAGGAAAACAAAATGCAAACAAACATAAAGAGAAAGTGTGAAAATGCTATATTATTATCCATACTCAGTTACCACAGGCCTCTCCCTGGGTGTATATGGCTTTCTTCATCACTGACTAATTAGAAATGGTTTGAATCATCTCATTGTTGAGGATAGCCACGTCCATCAGAATTGATCATAATATAGTCATGTTGTTGCCACGTATAATGATTTCCTGGTTCTGCTCATTTCATTTAGCATCATTTCATGTAACTCTCTCTAGGCCTCTCTTAAATCATCCTGTTACAGAACAATAACATGCCATAACATTCATACACCATAATTTTCCAGTTGATGGCCATCTATTTGGTTTCCAGTTTCTAGCCACTACAAGAAGGGCTGCCACAAACATTTTTGCACATATCGGTCACTTTCCCTCCTTTAAGATCTCTTCATGATATAAGTCCAGAAGAAACACTGTTGAGTCAAAGAGTATGCCCAGTTTGATTAATTTTTGAGCATAGTTCCAAATTCCTTTCCAGAATTGTTGGATCCATTCACAATTCCACCAACAATGTATCAGTGACCCAGTTTTCCAATATCCCATCCAACATTCATCATTATCTTTTCCTGTCATCTTAGCCAATCTGAGAAGTGTGTAGTGGTATCTCAGAGTTGTATTAATTTGCATTTCTCTGTCAATAGTGATTTAAAGCACCTTTTCATATCATTAGAAATAATTTCAATTTCTTCATCTGAAAATTGTCTGTTCATAGCTTTTGACCATTTATCAATTGGAGAATGATTTGAATTCTTATAAATTTGAGTTAATTTTCTGTGTATTTTAGAAATAAGATCTTTATCAAAACCTTGGAATGTAAAAAATGTTTCCCCAGTTTATTGCTTCCCTTCTAATCTTCTCTACATTAGTTTTGTTTGTACAAAAACTTTTTAACTTAATATAATCAAAATTATTTATTTTTTCATCAATAATGGTCTCTAGTTCTTCTTTGGTCACAAATTCCCTCCTCCTCCACAGATTTGAGAGGTAAACTATTCTATGTTCTTCTAATTTGTTTATAATATCATTTGTTTATTTCTAGATCATGAATCCATTTTGACCTAATCTTGGTATATGGTATTAGGTGTGGGTCAGTGCCTAGGTTTTGGCATACTAGTTTCCAATTTTCCCAGCAGTTTTTGTCAAATAGTGAGCTCTTATCCCAAAACCTGGGGTCTTTGGGTTTGTGAAACACTAAATTGCTATAGTCATTGACTATTTTGTACTTAAACCTAACCTATTCCATTGATCAACTACTCTGTTTCTTAGTCAATACCAAATGGTTTTCATGACCATTGCTTTATAATATAGTCTTAGACTTGGTACAGCTAAGCCACCTTGATTTGATTATTTTTCATTAATTCTCTTGAAATTCTTGACCTTTTCTTCTTTCAGATGAATTTTGTTGTTATTTTTTCTAGATCAGTAAAATAATTTCTTGGGAGTTTGATTAGTATAGCCCTAAATAAATAGATTAGTTTAGATAGTATTCGCATCTTTTATTATATTTGTTCTTCTTATCCAAGAGCATTTTATATTTTTCCAATTCTTTAGATCTGACTTTATTTGTGTGGAAAGTGTTTTGTAGTTTTGCTCATATAGTTCCTGACTTTTCCTTGGCAGATAGATTCCCAAATATTTTATACTATCAACAGTTATTTTAAATAGGATTTCTTTTTGTATCACTTGCTGTTGGAGTTTGTTAGTGATGTATAAAAATGCTAATGATTTATCTGGATTTATTTTGTATTCTGCAACTTTGCTAAAGTTGTGGATTATTTCTACTAGTTTTTTAGTTGATTCTCTGGGGTTCTCTATGTATACCATCATAACATCTGCAAATAATGATATTTTGCTTTCCTCATTACTGACTCTAATTCCTTTAATCTCTTTTTCTCCTTTTCTTGTCAAAGCTAGCATTTCTAAAAACAATATTGAATAATAATGGTGATAGTGGGCAAACTTGTTTCACCCCCGATTTTGCTGGAAATAGTTCTAGTTCATCCCAATTACATATGATGCTTACTGATGGTTTTAAATAGATGCAACTGAATATTTTGAGGCAAATTCCATTTATTCCTCTGCTCTTTAGTGTTTTTAATAGAAATGGGTATTGGATTTTATCAAATGCTTTCTCTGTATTATTAAGATGGACATATTTTTTGTTAATTTGTTTATTAATATAGTCAATTATGTTAATAATTTTCCTAATATTGAATCAGTCCTGCATTCCTGGTATAAATCCTATTTGGTCATGGTGTATTATCTTGGAGATGATTTTCTGTAATCTCTTTGCTAATATTTTACTTAATATTTTTGCATCAATATTCATTAGGGAGATTGATTTATAATTTTCTTTCTCTGTTTATGTCCTACCTGGTTAAGGTATCAGTACCACATCTGTGTCATAAAAGGATTTGGTAGGAGTCCTTCATTCCCTATTTTTTCAAATAGTTTCTATAGTATTAGAGCAAATTGTTCTTTAAATGTTTGGTAGAATTCACAGGTAGTCCTGGGTCCTGGGGATTTTTCTTAGGGAGTTAATTAATAGATTGTTCTATTCATTTTTCTAAAATGGGACTATTTAAGTAATTTAGTTCCTCTTCTGTTAATCTAAGCAATCCATATTTTAAAGGTATTCCTCCATTTCACTTAGGTTATCAAATTTATTGGCATAAAGTCAGGCAAAGTAACTACTAATTATTGCTATAATTTGCTTTTCATTGTTGGAAAGTTCTCCTTTTTCCTTTTTGAGACTAACAATTTGATTTTCTTTTTTCCTATTTTTAATCATATTAACTAAATGTTTATTTTGTTGTTTTTTTTAATAAAATGAACTTTTAGTTTTATTTATTAATTCAATAGTTTCTCTTTTTTTACTTTCAGTTTTTTTTTTATCTCTCCTTTTATTTTTAGAATTTCAAGTTTGGTATTTGATTGGTTGTTTTAAATTTATTCTTTTTCCAGCTTTTTTAGTTGCAAGCCCAATTCATTGATTTTCTATATTTTATGCAAGTAAGCATCTAGAGAGATAAAATTTCTCCCTATCACTGCTTTGGCTGCAACCCCCAAATTTTGGTATATTGACTCATTATTGTCATGCTCTTGGATGAAATTATTAATTGTGTCTATGATTTGATATTGCATCTATTCATTCTTTAGGATGAGATGATTTAGTTTCCAATACTTTTTGGTCCAATTTTTCCTGGCCTTATATTGCATGTGATTTTTATTGCATCATGATCTGAAAAAAAATGCACTTACTATTTCTACCTTTCTGAATTTGATTTTGAGGTTTTTATGCCATTACACATGATCAATTTTTGTATAAGTTCCATGAACAGCTGAAAAAAAAGAAAACTCTTTTCTGTCTCCATTTAATCTTCTCCAAAAATCTATTATATCTAACTTTTCTAACATTTTGTTTATCTCCTTTGCTTTTCTTATTTATTTTGTGGTTTGGTTTATCTAGTTCTGAGAGATCAAATTTTAGATCCCCCATTTGTATAGTTTTGCTGTTTATTTCTTCTTACATCTCTCTTAATTTCTCCTCTAGGAATTTCCATGCTATACCACTTGGTGCATATATATTTAGTATTGGTGTTGCTTCATTATCTATGGTACCCTTTAGTAGACATAGTTTTCTTCCTTATCTTTTTAAATTAGATCTATCTTTGCTTTTACTTGATCTGAGATCAGGATTGCTACCCTTGCTCTTTTTTCCTTCACTTGAAACATGATATATTCTATTTACTTTCACTCTGTATGTATCACTGTGCTTTAAATGTGCTTCTTGTAAATGACATATTATAGGATTCTGGCTTTTAAGCCAGTCTGCTACCCACTTCTATTTTATGGGTGAGTTCATGCCATTCACATTCACAGTTAAAATAACTAATTCTGTCTTTCCTGCCATCTTATTTACCCTAGGTTATGCTTTTCATTTCCTATCCCCCTTGTGAATATTAGTTTTTTAAAAAGAACTGCTTACAGCAGTAAGTTGTTCCAAACACAAATTCACATTTTAATGCATGTCTCCACAAAGTGGGGAGTTCATCATTGGTTATATAACATTAATAGAACTGAAACAGTGAGAGGTTGTTTGCTTAGCTTTCAACGCACAGTTACTTTACAGATGAATGATTTCATGTTATAGATTATCAGACCCATCAGCTGGTTCTACATTAAATAGTGTAGCAAAGATGTTAAGTTCCATAAATTTTCATGCTCTTGGATTTTTCCTTAAATTTCTCAATTAATTTTGCACATTCACCAGCGTGTACAAGTTTCATAGAAGGCTTTTGTCCTTCTAGAATGGGGAAATGTACCATGGTTTTCAACCATATATGTTATCATAGGTGGAATAATTTATTTCTCTGAATTTTTGTCCAGAATTTGATTTGAGGAATTATTAACTGTGTTTGGAGGCAAATGTTAGGAGTGCTTCTCTAGTACATCATTTTGACTCCACCCAAGAAGAAGTAACTACCTATGTTTCCAATTTCCAGGGTAGGCAGAAGCCGCAGGAGAAGCACTGAGAAAGCCTTCTCTATTTCTGCAACAAAAAGCTCACACTAAATCAATAAGTTTTTTGGCCTGGAATTCCAGAGCTGCTTTATTAACCAAGAGAAAAATAGTCTAGCTATCCTCCACACTTTAAAAAAAAATACTTGTTTTTCGTTCTAATTTTATTTGGTAAATATCTTCTTAAAATTAAATTATTTTGATGTGATATAAAGCACCATAACTAAATCTAACTTTATTTATTTTAATTAAACTTTATTTAATTTAATCTACTTAAATAGATAATTTTAATCTTGACAAGTTCTATAATTTTTCAGTTTGCTTAAGCTCTCTATTCATTCTTCTTTTCTTTTCTAGTCACACATGGAACACATAGCACTGCTATGGGCTGGGCATTTTGTAGACACTTCTGTGAATACCTGCTGCTTCATTCAGTGCCATTTCCCAAAACACAGTGTACCTTATATATATGCTGTCAACTCTTAGTTATTATTATGCAAGTTATGGCTTCTCTGTGATTATATCTATTTGGTTTTTATCAGTGTCAAAGGTAAAAGCATTAATATTCTCTATGCTGGCTTTGTTTCCTAAGTGAGTTATCCTAGGAGATTTATCAAAGCCAAATAGCAGAGGTAATCATTTGTTAACCTTTCTGATAAGATATGCACCAGAACCTTAATTAGAGTGAAGAAAATTCTCAGTGGTCAGAGCAAATATATTGGGTGATTTTTTTTATTATTATGTACATACACATATTTGTTTTAGCCTTCCACAATCAACTGAAAATAAATAAATAAATAAATATAGAAAGATAGATATAGATATATCATAAATACTCTGTTTTGACTGGCCCTCCCAACCCTTTTTCATTTTAATACTATTGGGATAGAAGTTTTCCATTAAAGTGTCATTCTTGGAGGCAATAAAGAAACAAATCAAAATTCATACTACAATGATAACTTAGCAGTCGTCCACTTTGAAATTCATCGAATTTGATATTTGCTTCATTTTGACAAGTAAAAATAAATGCTTCTGTCAGCATTTAAAGCTTGCTCAGGATATGTTGCACTTGATTATTTTTTTGGTTCAGCATTAGGGATGTGAAATTCGATAGGCATATTTCCCAGCTCCTGCCACCAGTGCTGTTGCCCTCGACCATTGACATCTTTTTCCCAGTGAATGGGACATTGTATAAGACTATTAGGATAGAGCCCATAATGTCTTGGTAGGCAACAGAGCTATTCTTGGAGATTGATGAAGCTGCAACATATGGTCTTTAAGGTCAGAAACAGTTACACTGGAATGGGCCAGCTCAGCAGGAGAAGCAGGAGGAACAGGAGTAGTTTGGGTCACAGTAATGGAAGCCCAGGAGGAAATGAAAGTGGAAATGGAGGCAGCAGAAGAAGACCCACAACTCCTGGCAAACCAAACTTTAGTTGGTAGTCTAGCAATGGAGAGTGTGGAACCAATGATTCTGCCTCCAGAGAGTATAAAAGTCAACACTCTTCTTAGAAATGAGTAGGATCAAGAAGGGAGGAGGCTGGATGGACAAGCTGAAGATGATCCCTTCTGAAACCAATAAATGATGAGTACTGAGGTACCACTGTACTAATAATAACACGTTAATGTAGCACTTTACATTCTGTAAAGAGCTGTGAATACATTTGATCTCATTTTTATACCTTGCAGAGGACACATAGATTGACTGGTTGATGAATGTAAACTGCCTTCAAAAGTCTTAAGACCACAAGAAAAAATCCTTTGTGACATTTGGAACATTGCAACAGTGTCATATATTTTTAAACATATGAAACTGTCATGGCAATGGGTGATCAGAATTAGTGAAATCACTAACAAGATGTAAATACTGAGAATGATAATTTTAATGGGTTTGAGACATTAGCCAATTCCAACTGGCCCTTCTACTTATTAGGCCTCTTATTTACTAGCTTTGTCACTTGGCATGTCACTTACTTCATTAAAATTGAATTTTCTAGGATGGAAGATGTTATTTAATAATATTTTCCTATCTCATGGGTAAATTATATAACTTTGACAAATCATTTTGTAAATTGTAAAATACTATCTCATTGTTAGGAGTTGAACCAATAAAGTCTTACTCTGATTTCGCATCATTGCAAGTAGATAGCTATAAGTTCTTTAAGTCTGTTAGCAGAATACAACCTCTGACTTAATCTACCAAGCCTGGATTTGGTGTCTTTTGTCTAAGGGCCAGATTAATTAATTTGAATATGCTCACATTATGTTGGCCAAAGGCTTTGAATTTTTTTTTAATCAAGATAATTCTTTAAGATCATCTCCAACATTGTAGAGGAGTTATGATCTGTGTCTGTGAAAAGAATATTCACACCAAGAAATTATAGATTCTTAGATATTAGAACAATTCTTATCATTCCTCTCTTAAAGAGTAACCCAATATTAGCAGAACTGCTAATATTTTAATAAATTTCAAATCATATGCTGGAGGTTCTCTATAGAACTGCATTATGTTACAAGTTCATCTACGAAGTTAATTTACTGAATCATAAAGATTTCATTCAATTAATATGTATTATGTACAGTAATTAAAATATTTACTAAAAAAAGGAGTAATACAAAATAAAAGCAGATGGTTTACACCCCTTGATTATTCCTGAGTCCATATTTTATACCTATGTTATTGACTTATTCATTTCAATATATATTATGCATGGCTTCATAGGAAGATGTTCAAGATGTTCCTCTTTCCTTTTTAAAAAATAACTTATGGCATCTCCTAAATAATTTAACTTTTAAAGAAATTGATTATTACATAAAAACACAATCATAACATTTCATTGAGTATTAAATCCTAATATTAAGATATAGACTAAAAGATGATAGTCAAGCATTTCATTACTCCAGTGTATCTGGTATCACATAATATGGATATCCCTTTTATTTGTGCAACTCATTCCTCTTATTCTAACCTATGACTTTGTCCTTTTACAAGCATATATACATCATCCTACATTGAACTCATCAATTATTTTACTACACAATTACCAGGACCCAAGTGTTTATTCTCTGCTCTATTGATTTTTTAGTTATTATATAGCTTAATGAAAGTTATAAATCAATACCCTGGCAGTTAATAAAATGTTTAATTATAAGCTTAATATGTATTTTTGTGCTTTTTGATATCACAGGAAAATACACCATTTATTTAGATTTTCATATAGGTATTCTTAGCTATATAAGGTATTGTTAACTACTTTAAAATTCTATCTTTAAAAAATATTTGGTCCAAATTTTCATCCCTTTGTGTTCTTCCTGTTCCCTGCTTTAGCACTAGTTTAATAAAAGATCTAAATAAACTTATACAATGATGGAAATGACAAAGATGATATATAGGGTATGATAGATGACCAACCTATGTAGTAATCTGTGATACCAACAAATGATCACAGGAATTTTGACTAAGGAATAGGTGTATAAACCATATTATGCAAGCTCCCTGGCTTTGTGCTAGTACCTGCTAGTAAAAGTTCAGTTCATTTTAGAATATTGCAAAAAGGTCTGGTTTTGTTTTTTTTTTTTTTTTTGCACAATAATTCCTAGTCTTAGATTATACTCTGATCTCACAAAGACATCTAAAATTCATAACTTTCATCATGAGTATAATCAGGCAAGAAAATATGAATACCTTGCTGTAAATTTACTGTTTCATTCATAGATAGGATAGGCTAGTCATGCTACCAAAATACATAAAGGGGCATCTCCCAAGTTTGCCCAGAATTCTATGTTTTCATCCATAAAAACCACCACATCTCACCTTGGAGAATATTCCCGGTTCTTAGAGAGTTTAATCATAAAAATTGTATTTATTGCCTTCCCTTCTGTCCTATATCTTTTTTAAAGTAGAAAATGATGAGTTATGAAATAGTATTAATGTATGTTTGCTATAAATGTTGCACACAAAATGAAGAGATTTTTATTATGAAATGAACAGAAGGCCCCCAATAAGTTTTCTTTTATAGAATGACAAAATTTGGAATTAAAATTTCCTTAATCCAAGCATTCATTCACATATATACATTCATTCATGCATACATGCATCCATCCACCTATATATGTATGTAAACTGAGATCTATAGTTTATCTCAGACAAAGTCACACAGATAACAAATAGGACAGCAAGGATTTTAATCCAGTTTTAGTGATTGGAAAAGTGTTTCATAGGTAAAAAAGGAAAGGAAAGATTTGAATATTTAACTATTACTCATCATTAGTAATTAATAATTAAATGAAATTTAATTATAATTAATAATTAAATAAAAATTTAAATAATTACAATTCAAGCTTAAATGAGATTTGAGATTCTTCCTGAAAAGATTTGGATACTCTAAAAGAGAAGGAGCTTTTTGTCCCCTCCCCCCAAAAAAAAAATAATATCTTAGTCCCAAAAATTATCAACCAGTAAAAGGCAGAGAAAAAAGAGAAGTAATTGCAGATGATTCTCAGGCTCAGTGCTCTGGCAACTTTTTGTTGACATGATAACAATATGTTATTGCCACTCCAGGCATCATCTTTATTATCCTTAATTCTACCTCCAGTGGAAACAAACTTCATATATGCAATTTCAGGTGATATTTCCCTTATCTTTCCTTGAACTTGACTTCCATATCCCCTTTATATATTATTTTTTCTCATTCAAATGTAAGTTCTTTGATGAAAACCACTGTGTGTATTTGTAATGTTTAATCCTATAAGGCCAAAGTAAGAGCAATGGGTCAAAGTTTGAAAGATGAAAATTTAGGGTTATTGCCAGGGGAAAAAAAAGCAAAAAACAAACAAAAACCTGTCCCTAACGATGAGTTATTTAAAAGTAAAAATAGATACTTTGAGAGATACTTATTTCCTTACCTCAGAGATTATAGAGCAGATAATGGTCAGCACTATTTTGTGAGATCCCCAAAGCCAGAGACTGTGTAGTTCCATTTTTTGTATCCTAACTCCTTAGCATTATGCCCTGAAGGTATTGTTACAATTGTGGTTGTCGAGTCATCTTCCAATTGCATCTGTCTCTTCATGATCCCATTTGTTGTTTTCTTAGCAAAGATACTGGACTGTTTTACTATCTGCACTTAATAAGTGCTTATTGAATGACTGACTTTAACAGTGGGGATTCCCTTCCATACATCCCTTGCCCTAAATAAATGGATATTAAGGTACCATTGGTGCAACTTTCAAGTCATATAAATCTGTAACTTTGCTTTCTTTTTTTTCCTTGAAAAAGCAGGGTCTTATTATTTAAATTATATTATTTTGGAGATTTTTGTATAAATATACTATGCTGGCTATAATTTTCACTATGCCAGATAAATTGGAAATATACTTTCACATTTTTTCCATTAAAATCTACAGTTTTTCAGTTCTAAGATTTTTTTTTGATGGTTATCAGATTGAAGATATGCTCCCATAAACAAATTTAGTTTTTCTTTAAGGATTTCCTAGTTGACTTTCAACATTTTCAGTAAAACAAAGTTAAAACAATGTTTTCCTTCTAACCTACTAAAACCCTTTATATTTTCTTTTTAAAGACAAATCATTGAGTCTTTTATCTTGTTTCTTCATAAATAGTGTGCTAGGAATAACAGAGTAAGCTAGAGAATATCAGTAAGATCTAAATAAGCATCATTGTACCATAAAGATATATAATTTACTCCCACTTCCCCAAATTGCCTACAATCACCACCACCACCACAAAATCCTTGATTCCAGATGAAAATTAATTGTTCAAATATGTCATATTTAATAATTTCCTGTAGTCATACAAAGTCCAAAAAAAAAATCAGATATATGATGTGTGTTTGTATGTAAGGGACAGGTGGTAAGAAAAGTGGTAGATTTTGAGTCAGAAGACCCCGTTTGAATTTAGACATGTAATTTACTATCTGTGTGGCCTGAGGTAAATCATTTAACTTTGGGAGATTTACTTTGTTTAGGTTAACTTTGGAATTAGTAAGGGGACTCAGTTTCTTTATAGATAAAATTAAAAGGTTTCTACTTCTATAAGTGTGAACCTTATGGATCTGAAATTGACAAACAGTGATTCATATGAAAGATCCCAGGATTTGGGGTCAGAGGTTATGAGTTGAAATTATAACCTTGCTCTTCATGAGCTCTTTGACCATGGATACATATAATGATTTCTCAGCCTCATTTCTTCCATTCTCAAATGAAAGACTTAGAAAAGATAATCTCTGAGTTCCCTTTGAATTCTAAATGTATAATTCTGTGATCTTTTTGGTGAGGTGATGTCACAAAATTTTATTTAACTTAACTCTTCTTCTATATTGATACGTTTTAGCATTGTGCACATATTTTTAGCTTTAATGTTGAAATTCTTTGACTATGCCATAGGTGTTCTTTGTGATGCAAATTAACTGAACAGATATCTATCATCTCCCTGCTGTGTGCAAAACAATTTTGGATAACAGGAAGAGGGTGAGGTCTGGGGAAATGTAGGAATAGACTAAGATTCTGAAACATTGTGGCATTTAAGGAAATCTCTTTATCAAGTACATCAAAATTCTCCTATAAATTATGTCAGGGGTAAGTATGGGATACTTGATACATATGTGACTTGTCCATAATCATACAGATAATAAGTGTCAGAATCAGGAACTTTCTGACAGGCAGCCCCATAGTTAATTAACTATTAATTGTATGCATCTAATAAATTATTTATTAATGACAAGTAGCATTTGATATTAAAATTTTAGTAACAATATTTTATATTCACTAGTCATGTATCATTTTAATTGTTTTTCCTTATACTAAATAACAAATCGGTAGAATCAGAGTTATTGTTAACAAAAAGAAATAGTCATTCCTTTCAGAAAAACTCAAGTTGACACAGGACATTAAAGGCCTGCAAAATACTATCTTCACTACAATTTTGGGAAATTGTTGCATGACTTTGAGTAAGCATCTTCTATTTGGTTTATTTTCCCTAACTGAAAAATGAGTATAAAAATATCATTTTTTCACATAGAGGATGTGTTTTGAGAATCAAACAAAAATCAAATATTTATAAAGCACTTTGAAAACTTTAAAATACTAGATAAATGTTATTATTAGTGTTACTATTATTATTGAATGGGCAGTAAAACACCTAATGTTTTAAAGTTCATTGTTGTTCGTTCTTCACTCTCAAAGAGGACCTTGGCATCAGGAAGGTGATGTAATAACTTGTAAATGAATTAACTTAAGTGAGGGAGAGCTCTGCAAAATCACAGGCACACAGCTTCAATTTATTTATGAATTAATTTGCAGAACTAATATCATTAGACTTTACCAAGATGTCTTGGTAATAACTCAATCCTCCTATAAAATGGTATTAAGGAACTCAATGAGTTTAGATTATGGTTCTTGGTCACTTGTATCTGATTCTTCATGACTCTTTAAGAGCTTTTTGTTTGGAAAAGATAATAGTTTATGATTTCTTTCTCCAGTAGGTTAAATGATTTAGTCAGCTAGTAAGTATATGAGGTCAGATTTGTTAACTCAGGTCTTTCACACTCCAGGATCAACACTAAGCTATATAGTTGCATATTAATTTAGTAGATAGAATTCAAGATTGAATATACTAGTTTTTTCTGAAACATTTTTAGCTGTTTTAGTTCCTGAAAACAGCCATAATAATTTCTCCATATACATGTGATTAGATTTTCAAAGGTTCAGATAGCTAGGCCCTTAAAACAGGATAATCTTCATTGGACATAGCATGGCACTTCTATTTATCAAAGGGGAAAACATAGTGAAGTAGTTACCTTTATAGAGGAAGAGAAAAAGGTTCCTTGCAATCTTATTTCTTTGCTTGTGGAGACAAAGTATATATCCCAGAAGATTCAAAAGCTACAAAATATGTCAAGAAGCACATATGTTTCTGGAGGTCAGAAAGGCCTTTTTTCTTTTTCTTTTTTTCTTTTTAAGTATTGTGAGTTGTTCTTTTTAGTCAACACTGTGAATGCTGTTTTGAATTCTCCATTTAAATAGAAATGAATGGGATGTTTGTATAGGCTTGGACTGTAGCTGTATGCTATGTGAAATCTCTTGGTAACCACATAATGGAGCTGGCATTTACCTGTAAAATCTTTAAAAAACAAACTTATGTTAAGGCCTACTTTTAGAATGAGCAGAAAAGACTGGACTCACCTAGAATCTTTCTTTTGTATAAGTATTCTGATACCAGACACCGACTGATAATCAGGTGCTATCTGGTAATCATCATTTTTATTTTTTGTTTTAAGCTGCTTGCAATTACTTCCTTGAACAAGTAGATAATTAAAAAAAAAAAAAACTAGGCTATTTGATCTTCTTAGAGAGGCTAGAGGAGTGGAAAAAAAAAACAGCTTAGTTGTAATTTTAAATGATCAGCAATGAACCAAAAGTAGCCCCAAATAAATTCACTTTAAATTTCAAAATAGTGGTTCAGAAAGTACCATTTACCAATTAATTCTGCATGTATTTTAATTGTTTCAAATATTCACAAGTTTAAAAAGTTTCAAAAAAGGAACAGGACAAAATATTCTAGAGCCTACTTGATTGGTTTGTTGACTTGTTTCAAAGAACTTATTTCAGAACAAGTTCATGTTCCTGCCAAAAATATCTTGAGAAGTTATCAGTGGAGTCTTACATCTTGGACTTTACTCTGAAAAGGGAAAAAAAAACTGTCAGTCAAATAATCTCACATCCTAAATCTTAAAATTTAAAATATTAATAGATTTTGTTTTGAAATCTCAGATCTTTTTCAAGATGTATATAAAAATCCTTATAACTCCCTCCCCAAAAGAAAATGATTATCCCAAGGAATAAGATGTATGTAATTCAGCATTAGGTGTTATATTTGGACAGAATTTTATTACATCTACACATTGTATTTCTTTGCATTGTTGCTGTCATATATATTGTTCTTTTTGGCTTTATTTTGATGTCATACAAGTCTTTTTATGTTAGGATAATGGAACTAAAGATGAAAAGAAGATAAAAAGTCATGCAGCTCAACCTTCCTTGTCAGAATGGCAAAACTGAGGTCCCTCTTCCCTTCTTCGCTACTTAATTAATGATGTCCTCAACTCACATGGACTTTAGTATTGTCTCTATGCTGATGAGTCTCAAAACAATCTATTCTGCCCGAACCTCCCTACTGATTTTCAACCTTGCATCTCCGACTGCCTTTCAGATACTTTGAGCTGAATGTCCAGTAAATATCTTAAGCCCCACATGTATAAAAAAGAACACATTATCTTTTCCCTTCAGCTTCCCATTTTGTTGTTCATAATTCCTTTTCAAAGAGATCCAGTGACATAATGATGTGATATCTTGATTTGTACTTGAAATGGATTTAAGTGAAGTAGAGCTGCACAAAATTGTTAACCTCACTTTCTCTTCCAGAATTATTGAAATCTAGGGACAACACTAAAGTCAGAATAACTGATGATATCCTGGGATGTAGTGGATGGCCTTTCAAGTTCCAAAGTATGACAGAATTCTAAGCACTCCGCAGAACCTGCTTCAGCTGTCTTCATGTCCATTGCAACAAATTGTTCTCATCCATCCAGTCTGTTTGGAGAAATTTCCACATACTTGGGATAGACATTCTCCTAATATACCAACAGATTTGAGGCCTGGCAGTCATCCTTAAACTGATTTAGTTCATGTTTTGAGATGTTTTACCAGGGTATGATAGCTGTACAAGGCACAGCTTTTTAGAACCACAGGGGAGAGTTGGGTAAAGGTAAACACCAAAGGTAGATGAACAATTCTGGAGAGCTCAACAAGGGCCTCACACCAAAAGTGCTAGTGCTCAATGAACATCTCATATACCCCATCCTCTGCTTACTGAAGAGGATAACACTATCCATCAGCCCTAGATATCATCCTCAAGTCAATATTTTGTTAAGTCTTGTCAATTTTACATTTTTAATATTTTTTCCTCCTTTGCCACTTTACCTCACATACAGATTCTTGAAACTGCCTGCTGTTTGGTCCTCATGCCTTAAGTCTCTCATCACTTCAAGCCATCACATTCAACCATTATGGGTGATTTTCCTAAAGTTCAGGTCTGATGCGAACTATTTGTTCCACTGAAAGTGGCCTCTTTGCTGTTTTAAGGACAAAACACTCCATATCTCAGCATTGGCTAGCATTCTCCATGCCTAGGATATTCTCCTTCTTCATCTCTGCCTGCTGACTTCCTTGTCTCTCTTCAAGTCCTAACTAAAATCCCTTCTTTTACAAGAAGTCTTTTCTAAATCCCTTTAATTAGATTTAATTCCCTGTTAATTATTTCCTATTCATTCTGTATTTATTTAGCTTACTGCTATCTATATATGTATTTGTCTTATTCCTTTTTATATTGTGAGCTCCTTGATAACAGGAGTCATTCTTTTCTTCTTCTTCTTCCTTTTTTCTTCTTCCCTTTTTCATCCATTTTATCTTCCTACATCTTCCTATGTTTTACTGAAATTTGTGACTGTCTGAAAAATCCTTTGCTATAAGTTAGTCTTTTGAGTAGTATATGGGATACAGATCTATATTACTGAAATAAGTTGATAAGTTAAGCATTTATGTTTAATTCATAATGCTTTATACTTGGTGATTTAAAAGACAAATAAGAGCTGAAACCTTCTCTAAAGCTTATCTTCTGGTGATTACATGTAAGAGATCTTTTTCAGAGACATTTAGTGCTTTTCTTCTGTTGATTATCTCATTTATACTCTATTTGCATGTAGCTATTGGAATATTGTCTCCATGATTAGACTCTGAACTCCTTGAGAGTGGGGATTTTCAAAATTTAACTTAATTCTTGCCTTTCTTTTAAGATTAGCATTCATCATAATGGCAATTATATGTTAAGTACATAATAAATACTTATTGACTGGCTGGCTTACTGAGATAAAGTTAGAAAGGGAAAATAGGGTGAAATTATGGAAGACCTCCAATGGCATGTCAGGATTTTTTTTTCTCTAGTAGACAATGAAAAATAATAGATATTTTTAAGGAAAGGAAGTATGTTATCAGACACAAGCATTAAGACAATCTCTCTACAGTCTCTAGAATAGAGCAAAGAGAGATTGGGAGCAAAGAGTTCTATCAGAAAGTTATTACAATATCCCTCTTGAGAGGTAATAAAAGTTAAAAGTAAGATAGTAAAAGTGAAAGAAATAAGAAGATGACAGAGATTGGGACAGATAGAGCTTCTCTGATGTGATTATACTTTAAAGATTCCTTTGTGTGTATGTGTGTGCATGCATGTGTGTGCATGCAATATCCGCTTTGTGGAACAACTGATAACTATAATTTACAAATTTTGGTCTTAAAAATCTGCTTATTGGAAATATTTCCCTTAAGATTTGTTTAGATTTTTAGCTGAAGAACTGTGATAAGCTGGAAATACTGGCTCATAATCATTAGGATTATGAGATCTCAGATTGCTACCATAAAATATGGGACATCCAGTGGAAATTTATTAAGGTAGTTCCCCAAAGGGTATTTTAAAATGATTTTCCTTCCATGATTGTAATATTACATCATATTCCCTAATTTCATCATCTATTAAGATGAGAGCCAAATGACTAAAATTGTGAATGAGAAATATTTCTTATAATTCTCTGAACTATTAGAATTCACCTTGAATAGCAATTTCTAACATGTGAATTATCCAGATATATAGATAGATAAAATATGTATTACTATAAGAATTTTACTGAAAATTATTTTTTCCCATCAAGTTATTTCCTTACTAATGCATGTTCTTAATAAGAATAATATTAGGAAAAATAAACCAATGTGACAAGCATATTGATACAATATTAAGCTATTGTATTTCTTTACAAAATAGATGAAATGATTTGTAGTAATTTGCATAAAGATGAAGCTAATGAATGCAGAAATGTTTAATTTATAGTTATGTATCTCATAGTAATTCAATGTTAAAAAAGCAATATTTTGTTTTAATGATTGTTATTTCATTGAAGATTTCATATCTACAATAACATCTCTAAAATCGTAGCATTATTTAAAATTGTAATACATGTTTCTGTAGGGCTGGAACCAATTACCAAATTTTATATAATCATAACTTCAAATAGTTCAAAGTTGAATAATATCAGTAACCATTTCAGGACAATGAGTTTCACATTAATTGAGACCTCACTATATTTTTTGAAGTATATTTTGTTATTGTTCCATTGGTTTTGGTTTTGGTTTCTTTTATTTCTCAGAGACAACATGGCAAAGTACATAGAAATTGTGCTTTGAGGTCAGAAAGTCATGATTTCAGGTCTGGTTTAATTGACCCCAGGCTAGGATCTTTACCCCCAGATAACAACTTTATTTCTTTCCCTAGAAAAATCTCTAAAAATATAAACTAAAAAACACATACAGATCTGCTTTGGTGTAGAGAGTCCCCATCCCTGGGCATTCATTATACTAATGAAATTATAGATTGGGCAGTTAACCAGCATAGTTGTTCTGAGTATATACTCTAAACCACTGTCCAAATAATCTCATAGATTTGGCCAAGTAGCTTTCAATGACTTCTTATTCTCTACAAACACGTTCCTTGCATTTAAAATCTCTAACAATCATGTAACACTCTGTCTTTCCAGTTTTATCTGATGATTTGGCTCCATCAACTCTAGGCTCTAGCCAAATGCATCTTAGGCCCTTGAACATGTCCTAGTTTTCCAGCCAACATGCTTTGCCTCATTCTGTTTTTATCATTCAATGTGCTACCACGCTCTCTTATTGGCTGAATTCTTACCCTTCATTTTAAGGTCAATATTAATGACACTCCTTTAAAGAAGTCTTCAATAACAAGCCTCACCATAAGTTGTCCCATGGAATGCTTTGTACTACACTTTTTTATTGTGCTTGTATGCTATTCTGTTCTCTCTCTCTCTCGCTCTCTCTCTCTCTCTCTCTTTCTCTCCCTTTCTATCTATCCTCATTTGTGGAGTTCAAGTGGGACAAATTCTATGTTTACCCAAACTTTATCTGTCTTACAGAGATAAGCATTATTTGGTATGCAAATGATGTAATGCATTTTAAAGAGAAAATCATTGACTAATTTGATTTTGAGATTTTCAGGCAATTTCATCTTAACTTGAATAGGTGTCATTTAAAAAAAAGACAATCAGGTGTCAAGCATTAGAGATTTTAAAAATTATTGAATTAAAAAAGAACTAAGCTAAATTGTAAGGAAGACATATGTTTTATTCTCTCCAAAAAAAAATGATATAACATTTACAATTACATTCACAGTGTCCTAAATGTAGAAGTGGAAGGAACTTTAGAGACCATTACAAACTTTAGAGACCATTCTCTTGTTTTCCAAATAAGACTACTAAGACACAGAGAGGATAAGTAACTTGTCTCTGCATAGTTAGTGACTGAGGCAGGATTTAAATTCTTATTTCTTTTTTTATAGCTTTTTATTTACAAGATATATGCATAGGTAATTTTTCAGCATTGACAATTGCAAAACCTTTTGTTCCAATTTTTCCTCTCCTTCCCCCCACCCCTTCCACCAGATGGCAGGTTGACCAATACATGTTAAATATGTTAAAGTATAAGTTAAATATAATATAGGTATACATGTCCAAACAGTTATTTTGCTGCACAAAAAGAATCAGACTTTGAAATAATGTACAATTAATCTGTGAAGGAAATCAAAAATGCAGGAGGACAAAAATAGAGGGATTGGAAATTCTATGTAGTGGTTCATAGTCAACTCCCAGAGTTCTTTCATTGCGTGTTGCTAGTTCAATTCATTACTGCTCTATTGGAACTGATTTAGTTCACCTCATTGTTGAATAGGGCCACATCTATCAGAATTGATCATCATATAGTATTGTTGTTAAAGTATATAATGATCTCCTGGTCCTGCTTATTTCACTCAGCATCAGTTCATATAAGTCTCTCCAGGTCTTTCTGAAATAATACTGCTGGTCATTTTTTATAGAACAATAATATTCCATAATATTTATATACAACAATTTATTCAGCCATTTTCCAATTGATGGGCATCCACTTTGTTTCCAGTTTCTAGCCACTACAAAGAGTGCTGCTACAAACATTCTTGCACATACAGGTCCCTTTCCCTTCTTTAAAATCTCTTTGGGATATAAGCCCAGTAGGAACACTGCTGGATCAAAGGGTATACACAATTTAATAACTTTTTGACCATAGTTCCAAATTGCTCTCCAAAATGGCTGGATGTATTCACAATTCCACCAACAATGTATCAGTGTCCCAGTTTTCCTAGATCACCTCTAACATTCTATATTATCTTTTCCTGTCATTCTAGCCAATCTGACAGGTTTATAGTGATATCTCAGAGTGGTCTTAATTTGCATTTCTCTGATTAATAATGACTTGGAACATCTTTTCATATGGCTAGTAATAGTTTCAATTTCTTCATCTGAGAATTGTCTGTTCATATCCTTTGACCATTTATCAAGTGGAGAATGGCTTTATTTCTTTTAAATTAGAGTCAATTCTCTATATGTTTTGGAAATGAGGCTTTTATTAGAACCTTTGACTATAAAAATGTTTTCCCAGTTTATTGCTTCCCTTCTAATCTTGTCTGCATTAGTTTTGTTTGTATAAAAACTTTTCAATTTGATATAATCAAAATTTTCTATTTTGTGATCAATGATGATCTCTAGTTCTTCTTTGGTCTTCCACAGGTCTGAGAGGTAAACTATCCTATGTTCTTCTAATTTATTTATAATCTCATTCTTTGTGGTTAGGTCATGAATCCATTTTGACCTTATCTTAGTTTACAGTATTAAGTGTGGGTCCATGCCTAGTTTCTGCCATACTAATTTACAATTTTCCTAGCAGTTTTTTGTCAAACAGTGAGTTCTTATCCCAAAAGATGGGGTCTTTGGGTTTGTCAAACACTAGATTATTAAAGTTATTTATTGTTTTGTCCTTTGAACCTAACCTATTCCACTGATCAACCAGTCTTTTTCTTAGCCAATACCAGAAGGTTTTCGTAACCGCTGCTTTATAATATAGTTTCAGATCTGGAACAGCTAGGCCACCTTCATTTGATTTTTTTTTCATTAATTCCCTTCAAATTCTTGACCTTTTGTTTTTCCATATGAATTTTGTTGTTATTTTTTCTAGGTCATTAAAATAGTTTTTTGGGAATTTGGTATAAGGCTAAATAAATAGATTAATTTAGGGAGTATTGTCATCTTTATGATATTTGCTCACCATATCCAAGAGCATTTAATATTTTTCCAATTGGTTACATCTGATTTTATTTGTGTGGAAATTGTTTTATAGTTTTGCTCATATAGTTTCTGATTTTTCCCTTGGCAGATAGATTCCTAAACATTTTATACTATCAGTAGTTACTTTAAATGGAACTTCTCTTTGTAAATCTAGCTGTTGGATTTTGTTAGTGATATATAAAAATGCTGATGACTTATGCGGGTTTATTTTGTATCCTGCAACTTTGCTAAAGGTGTAGATTATTTCTAATAGCTTTTTAGTAGCATCTCTGGGGTTCTCTAAATAGACCATCATATCACCAGCAAAGAGTAATAATTTGATTTCCTTATTACCTACTCTAATTCCTTTAATCTCTTTCTCAACTCTTTTTGCCAAAGCTAGCATTTCTAATACAATATTGAATAGTAATGGGCATCCTTGTTTCAACTCCTGATCTTATTGGGAATGGTTCCAGTTTATCCCCATTATATATGATGCTTACTAATGGTTTTAAATAGATGCTACTGATTTTATGTTAAGGAAAAATCCATTTATTCCTATACTCTCAAGTGTTTTTATAGGAATGGATGTTAGATTTTATCAAATGCTTTTTCTGCATCTATTGAGATGGTCATATGTTTTTTGTTAATTGGTTATTAATATGGTCAATTATACTAATAGTTTTTTCTAATATTGAACCAGACCTGCATTCCTGGTATAAATCCTACTTAATCATGGTGTATTATCCTGGGGATGATTTTTGGTAGTCTTTTTGCTAATAACTTATTTAAGATTTTAGCATCAATATTCATTAGGGAAATTGGTCTATAATTTTCTTTCTCTGTTTTCAACCTACCTGGTTTAGGTATCAGTACCATTTCTGTGTCATAAAAGGAATTTGATAGGACTCCTTCATTCCTTATTTTTTCAAATAGTTTATATAGTATTGGGACTAATTGTTCTTTAAATGTTTGGTAGAATTCACATGTAAATCCATCTGGTCCTGGGGATTTTTTTTTTAGGGAGTTGATTAATAGCTTGTTTTATTTATTTTTCTGAAATGGGACTATTTAAGCAATTTGCTTCTACCTCTGTTAATCTGGGAAGCCTATATTTTTGAAGGTAGTCATCCATTTCACTTCAGTTATCAAATTTATTGAAATAAAGTTGGGCAAAGTAAATCCTTATTATTTCTCTACTTTCCTCTTCATTTGGTGGAAAGTTCTCCCTTTTCATTTTTAAGACTAACAATTTGATTTTCTTCTTTCCTTTTTCTAATCAGAGTTACCAAAGGTTTATCTATTTAATCATTTTTTGATAAAATCAACTCTTAGTTTTATTAATTCAATAGTGTTTTTTTAACTTTCAATATTATTAATTTTTCCTTTTAATTTTAGAATTTCAAGTTTAGTATTTGATTGGGGGGTTTAAATTTAGTCTTTTTCTAGCTTTTTAAATTTCAAACCCAATTCATTGAACTTCTCTTTCTCCATTTTATTCAAGTAAACCTCCTTTAGAGATTTTAGATATAAAATTTCCCCTTATTACCGCTTTGGCTGGATCTCACAAATTTTGGTATGATATCTCATCATTGTCATTATCTTGAGTGAAATTATTAATTGTGTCTATAATTTGGTGTTTCACCCAATCATTCTTTAAGATGAGATTATTAAGTTTCCAATTATTTTTGGTCTATTTACCCCTAACTTTTTGTTGAATGTATTTTTTATTGCATTGTGATCTGAAAAGAAACATTTACTATTTATGTCTTCCTGCATTTAATTTTGAGGTCTTTATATCCTAATGTATGGTCAGTTTTTATATACGTTCCATGAACTGTTGAGAAGAAAGTATACTTGTTTGTGTCACCATTGTTTTCTCCAAAGATCTATCATACCTAATTTTTCTAATATTCTATTTACCTCTTTAATTTCTTTCTTATTTGTTTTGTGGTTTGATTTATCTAATTCTGAGAGTACAAGATTGAGATCTCCCATTATTATAGTTTTGTTGTCTATTTCTTCTTGCAACTCTCTTAACTTCTCCTTTAGGAAGTTAGATGCTATACCACTTGGTGCATATATATTTAATATTGATATTACTTCATTGTCTATAGTAGCCTTTAGCAAGATATAGTTTCCTTCCTTATCTCTTTTCATTAGATCAATTTTTGCTTTTGCTTGATCTGAGATAAGGATGGCTACTCCTGCTTTTTTGACTTTGCCTGAAACATAATAGATTCTACTCTAACCTTTTACCTTTACTCTGTATGCATCTCCTTGCTTTAAATGTGTTTAAAGATATAAAATATATTGTAGGGTTCTCACCTTTGATCCAGTCTGCTCTCTGCCTCTTCTTTATGGGAGAGTTCATCCCATTCATATTTATGGTTAAAATTACTAATTCTGTATTTCCTGCCATCCTATTATCCCCGGATTATGCTTTTCTTTTTCTTGGCCCCCCTACTCCCTTTTCCACTATTAAACTTATGGGCCCCACTTGTGTCACACAGTTCTCCATCTTTAGGATTCCCCTCTCTGTGGTCTGTGATGAGTCACTTCAAGTTTTGGGTGGGTATAGCCAGATCTTGTTAGGTTCTGGCATTTTTTAGAGTATCCTCTACCTTTGGCTTTAATTTCTCTGGTGGTCTACTGCTTTGCAAGCAAGGCAGAGCAGTCAGCCTATGGCAGAGTCATCTCTGTAAATTTTCTAACCACAGAGGCCACTCCCGCTGGGTCTGCTCAATATGCTAGCCTTTAATTCTATACCTGCCTCTGCTGGTCTGTTCAGGACAAACCTTTTCTGGTGATCTTCTAGATTATCTTCGGCTGGTAAGTTGTTATATTTCTAATCTACGTGAATTTTACCAATCAAGCATTATTTTTGAGGCTGATTTTAATAATTCATTGTGAAGGTATGAGAGGAGCTTAGAAAATTGCATGTGCTTTCTCCATCATCTTGGCTCAACCCCTCAAATTCTTATTCCTAACTTCAAGCTTTGTTTTCTATCTACTATGTAACACTGCCTCTCTGTTCTTCAGAAAAGTCTAGGTTGATGAGGTCATTTTCAAAAGAGAATCTCTGAATTACATGTCTTTCTAAATGTAACATAAAACTACTACATGTGATAAAATTGGGGGGGGGGGAAGTCATGTGATTTCTCTTTCCTTCTTTTTTTAAAAATTCTTTTAAATATGGAACTATATCCATAGAATTAATTGTAAAAGATACCTTATCATTAAAAAAACCCCAAGATTATAGAACAGAGTTCATGTATGTCTAGCCTTCATAATTGAATTGGAGACATAATTCATATATAAAAAATAGAAAATCAAATTCAAATTCATGTCTCTTAAGAGTACCTCACTTCATAGGGATATCCCTTCATATATATATATATATATATATATATATATATCTTCATATAGATAATAATAATAGAACAAAATATTCTAAATAAATGTAATTTAACTCTCCTTATTTCTAACTCATTGGACATTTATAATATTAAGGTTTTCCTTTGATCTTGAAGATAATTCTACTGACCCACAATCACTAGAAAATAGGTTTTGAAGATCGCTTCCTATAGTGGTGATTGGTTGTGCAATGTTGGCTATGCTTCTTTATTTCTTTACTTTGAGTTTGTTCAAATATAATTTTTGGAGCTTATGTATATAATCTTTAAGGATAGAATAATTTGTCTTAGGAAAAAGCAAAGCATCCTAGTTAGGGAACAGAATCTAATCTCAATTTTCTTTATCATTAATGAACCCAAAGAAGCTCAATCCATTGATTTCTCTGAATCTTTTCATTTACTGTAGTGGAACAGAAGAAGTCATATCATAAATGGAAGTATAGGGGGAGACTTTAAACAGGGAATATTAATTATGAGATACTCAAGTGAGGGAGTTATTGATACTAAACATTATCTGGCTGGTCAGTTATCTGTATTCTCTCCGGTGCATTTTCCATATCCAAACACCCAAGAGAAGATCAGATCTGCCGATGGTACTCTATGATGTCTAAGATTAGAGACTGATTTATCAGCCATCATATCACATCAGCCATTCGCCAGTTAGGAATCCCATTCTGAATAAGAGTTATCAGTGTCATGTGGCAGGGAAAACAACAAAACATACTACTTTGGACAAGAACTAGATCTATAAATTCTTTAGCACAGGGAACCAATGTATGAAGAGATTTCATCTACTAATGCAGATGACACCTTCTCTGACACATATCATCTTAAAGCTCTGAGGTTGTCCAAGTTGGCATTTTGTATTGGTGCTAGGATTGGAATGCAGGTATTTCTATTTTTGAAGCTAACCAAATGCCCATAGTATAGAAGATAATGACCATCCTCAGCAGATCTCATCTGAATTGTTATGTTTGCTTTCTGAGTTCTCATTGTAGAATAGTTTTTGACATGTTAGATGGTACCTTGAGGAAAGGAATTGGGAATAGAGAGGAATAGAAATTACATATAGAAATAAAAGAAGTATGGACGTATAATATGAAGAAGAGAAGCCTCAGAGAAAAGATACTAGTTCCTTTTATGTAGTTGAAAGTCTTTCTAGTATGAGGCCTTTTGCTTGGCTCAGAAGTAGAATTAAGTTAGTAAACAAAAGTTGAAGAATTGGGCATATTTTAAAATTCTAAATATTAGAACAGTTCAAAAATGAGAATGGACTACTTCAGAAGCTAGGAAGTTTTCTTTTATAGTAAGACGTCAATGCCCAGCGAAAGAACTCTGGGAGATGACTAAGAACCATACATTGAATTCCCAATCCCTATATTTTTGCCCATCTGTATTTTTGATTTCCTTCACAGGCTAATTGTACAATATTTCCGAGTCCAATTCTTTTTGTATAGCAAAATAACAGTTTGGTAATGTATACTTATTGTGTATCTAATTTATATTTTAATATATTTAACATCTACTGGTCATCCTGCCATCTGGGGGAGGGGGTGGGGAGAAGGAGGGGAAAAATTGGAACAAGAGTTTTGGCAACTGTCAATGCTGTAAAGTTACCCATACATATAATCTGTAAATAAATGGCTAATAAAATTTTTAAAAAAAGACTTCAAATAAGGGCAAAATGACTAATTGTAAGGTATGTTATATTAAATATTTTTATTAAGATATATAATTTTTGAGACTTTAAATTTTAATTAAAATTTTAATTTTTAAATTTAATTTTAATACTTTTGTCAGATAAAAGAGAATATTTTTATTTTTACTTTTATATAGATATGTGTGTGCATATATTTGCGTACATATGTATATGTCTTTGGCTAGACGTTCAGTGTTAGAATATGTGATGAAACAAGTATGTGAATGGATAACATAGGGCTTCTTGTTTGATACTCTTAAAAACAATGCTGCCTCTGGGACCATCTGCTAATGTGTATTAAGGCATGTGTCATTTTCCCTCTTGTATTAGCAGTGCAAAGTATATGATCCTGGAGGATATTACCAATCTAGCATAATTGTTCAACTGTGGCCATCTATAGCCATTGCACTTCAATGCCTATACCACATTAAGATCCACAGAGAGTCAATTCCATTCTGTTTATTACTGTTATTTTATTCTATGAATTTAAGCCAGAATTATATCCATTCTGGCAGTTGATCTTCAGGGAGAAGATAAACCCAAGCAGGCTTATCGTTTCTTCATGAGGGTTGCATCTATGGAAATTGCAATAGATACCAGTCCCAAATGTGTAATTTTCTAAGAAATAATTCAATTCACTGAGTGTCCCTGTTGTCAAATGCTTCCTTCCTATGGTGCAGGATAAAAATAACCAAAGGTAGTTGAACAGTGAAATGTTTTCAAAGTCAACAAAGAAGGAAGGATAACAAGCTGTTGTTTCAATCTGTAAGCTGGCAACAGAGATGCAAATTAGGCTATATCATTGTAGCATTTGTCATATTTTTAGGATAAACTTAATCAGAAAACATTAACAGCAAAATGATTACATTTTGATTGAGAGAAAAAGTGAAAATATGAATTAAAAGCCTTTTTACTTTCTTGAAAACAAAACAAGTCTAAATGGAAAAGTTGTGTAATTAAATTGTGACAACAAAATAATGGGTTGTTGGCTCTAAATGTTTTATTGTTCATAGGACAGTGTTTTTAAAAGCTTGCAGATGTTGCTAACAATTATGTGTATTTCATTTTGTGAAATAAATTATTTATTTTATTATTATAAGTATGAAGGAAATACATTGGTGTATTTTACCCTGAATGTCTCTGTGTCTGATCACACTATGATTTATATCTTAATTTTGTTATTCATATCTCATCCTCCCATTTCTAACCCTCTTCTCCATAAATGCTGAAATGATATTTTTGGTTATCTAGATTCACTTGTGGTTTCTTTTGAAAAAGAAGTTATTGCCAGGAAATAATACATTTAATTGAATGTCTGAATGTTGATAGAGATTTTTTAAATATATATATATATACAGATAAACACATATAGAGACATATGAAACCTTCATTATTTATTCATGTATTTATTTGATCAGGGAAATTATACATGAGGAAATTCTCTTGAACAATGTAGTTTGGCACATTGTCTGCAATTTATAATCAGAGCAGGGAGCCTTAACTTGAGTTTCATGAACTTGTTTCTTCATTTTAGTGTTGATAAAAGTATTTCAATATGATTAATGTTTCTGTGTAATCCTGTGTATTTAAATGTATTTAAATGTTATTCTGAGAAGTAGTTCATAGGCTACTCCAGAATCCTGGGATACAACAATTCACAAAAATATGTTAACTTTCTATTATGTCATTATGAGGATATTTTGCAGATTTTTAACAAAGATATCCTTGATGAAATTATATGAAATTTATAGATTATACCAAGTTATTATGATCACAACAATAATGAAGTATAGAGAGATTATCCCACTTTCATTTAGTTTCAGAAAAGCATAAGAATTCACACAGCATAAGCATAAAATATAAAACAAAAACAAAAAAGCATAAGAATTCATTGATTTTCAACCTGACATACTTTACTCAAATAAAACATCTGCTATGCATGGATTAAATTTTTAAAAATCTCATGACATATGAAAAAAATCATAAGAATATGAAATATATTTCATATATATATACATAAATATTAAATAATTGCATTTAACAACCCACTAAATTTTACCAACAAGTAAATTATAGAAAAAGCATACATGTGCTCACTTAAGGTAATGACCAGTGTGATGAAGTATGAACTACATACAGTCCAACTAATTATGATGAAGTTCTCCAAATTCTTCTGCTTACAAATGACAGTAATCATTTATTTGAGCCCCACACCTTCTTTCGAGCTATCCATAATAAATTGAAAGATTTATATTTCCATCAAAATTGGATAAAATATGTAAAATATATCTTTCCAAGATAATTACATACAGTTCAATAAGATATTTATTGTTAATCTTTCCAAATATATGTCTATATCTGTTATAATGTCTGTAACTTTATTGATCAGCTAAATCTATGTCTTTTTGTACAGGAATATATTGAGATATAGAAATATATACAGATAGACTCCTATGTTAAATAGACATATGAATCTATATATTTTATTTTAATTACTGGTCTCAAAATTGAATAAACAGAGGTCTTCACATTTGAAAACTCAAACATTATTACCTCGTTTTGCTCATTGATACAAATTCTTTCCCTTTTGCCTCTTTCTCATTTACCCTGCTTACCACTTCCCCAAATCTTTATAAGGAAGGTATGAGGGGATAGCTGACACTATGCCTATTTTATTAAACAGTGATATTATTGGGTGGTAGGGACTACAAAGGAGCTATCTTCTTCTAATATCCACTTCTTTCTATGAGAATCATTTCTTCTTAAGTCATCTTCAGACTGGGAAGGTTAGTGGAAACAGATTTAACTGGGGAGGGGAAGAGATGGTCCCAGATGTCATGCCATCCCCTACTCTGCTTTACAACTTGTAGTTACTTGAATTAGAATAAATTCTTTTTTTCACCTTGAAAAATGCAATCATTTTACTTTTAAATAAATGCATTGCTTATTTTATGTATTTTTTTTTAAATCGAATTCTGAATTTTCCCCTTCCTAGGCCTCCCTTCCATGGAGAAGACAAACAATGTGATATCAGTAATACATGTGAAATCATGCAAAATACGTTTCCATATTGGCTATGTTGCAAAAAAAAGCAAGAAAAATAAAGTGAAAATATACTTTATTCAATACTCACACTTCACCAATTCTCTTACTGGATGTGAATAGCATTTTTCATCATCAAGACCTTCAGAATTATTTTGGATCATTGATCAGAATAGCTAAGTCTTCCACATTTACTCATTGGTACAATTTTGCTGTTATTGCATATGATGTTATTCTGGCATTCACTTTGCATCTGTTTATTTAAGACTTCCTAAGCTTTTTAAAACATTTTTCAAACTATTCCTGCTCATCATTTCTCATTGCAAAATAGAATTCCATCACAATTATATACCAAAACGTGTTCAATTTTTCCCTAAATGATGAGCTTTCTTTTAATTTCCAATTTTTTCACAAAAAGAGACACCATAAATATTTCTTTGAACAAAGAGTCCCTTGTCCTTTTTCTTTGATCTTTTTTTAATACAGAATTAGCAGTAGTATTTCTGAGTCAAAGAATATGTAATTTTATATTCCATTAAGTATAATTTCCATTGGTTTTCCAGAGTGGTTGAAACATTCACAACTCCACCAAGAGTGCATTAGTGTCTCAATTTTCCATATCCCCTCAAGCATTTATCATTTTCTTCTTCTGTCATGTTATCCAATATGATAGATATGAGATGGAACAATCAAAGTTACAAAGTCAGAAACAATAGAATGACAGTTACAACTGATTAGATATATAGGGTGACTGATAGTGATGAATCAAGAAAAATACCTAGATTTGGAGCCAGAATAACTGGGAGAATGGTGGTTCTATCAACAGCAGTAGGGAAATTAGGGGGAAAAGGGCATATTTTTGGGGGTAGGGTAAAGATAATAAGTCAAGTTTTGATCATGTGGAGTAGAGGTATTAAAAAGATAACAGGGCCTAAAACAGACTAAAATGTAATTGGGAAATAAAATCACATTGAAACAAGTGTCATGTTAATATATTGTTTCTAAGTCAATATACAGTCCAAAGAGATTTTTTATGTATAGTATAATAGCATCTAGTTCAACTTGAGTTCCACACCACTAATATAATTTGTTTTATATTGTATTATTTATATTTAATTGAATTCAAAGGTTCAACAAATGAGCTAGTACAAAAGAGGAAAGAAGACTCAGGATAGGGCCATAGAGGACACAACCAGTAACAGCATGACCTGGATAAAGATATAGCAAAGGACATCAAGAAGTAAACATTAAAAAAAATCAGAAGAAAAAGAGACAGCAAATTCAAAAAACCCTACAGAACAGACAGTATGGAAAATATAGTGATCAACAATATAAGAAACAGCCAAGGTATAAAAAATAATGAATACTGAAAAAAGGTCATTGGATTTGGTAATGAAAAGAATTGGTAATGGTGGAGGAAACAGTTTCTGTCAGAATGAGGAGGTGGGAAACTAGCTCTTAGTTTATGATTTATTGTGAGTAGAGTAAGCATAAGCACTGATTGAAAGACTGAGAGACAAATAGTATAAGAATTATATGGTGATAGTAGTAGTGGTAGGAATTGTATAAATGGCTGTGACTGGGACTTGATGAATCTTAAGAGTAGAAGTCAGGGGAGATCTTGTTTTAAATCCTGAACCAATAATTTAGAAGGTAAGAAGACCACAGAAATTAATTACCTATCATGAACTTGATTTATTTCCTCATTTATAAATGGGGATAGTAATATTTAAACTATTTATATATAATCACTCTGAGGGAACTACTTTGTTTAACAGAAAAAGAATATAAACATGAATTGGTATGACTTCCATAAGAATTTTCTTTGTATTCATAATTTTTGTGGAAAGCTTTCTCTTGTCCTTTCTTAATTTTAGTACCTTCTGTATTTTAATTATTTTATAGTCATCCTATTTATAGCTTTCTCTCTATTTCTCTGTCTCTTGGTGTCTCTGTCTCGCTTTCATCTCATGCATATATATGCATATTTCATCCCTCATTAAATTATAAGCTCCTTGTGGGCAGGGACCATCTTTTTCCTCTTTGTATTGTCAGTATTTAGCATGATGTCTGACACATAGTAGCTGCTTTCTAAATATTTATCAAAATGAATTGGGATTAATCTCTGAGAAAAAAAATCTGAAAAGTTCTCCATCAGTTCTATTGCATTTATATAATCGTAACAATCTTATAAAAGTTATATCCTAAACTTTCTAAAGATCCTGTGCCTTTGTAGGTGGTACTTTATATTGAAATTGTCATCCTTTTTTCCACTTTTCCATCTGAAAACTTATTTGAATGGAGATTTGGATAAGAGAGCAGTGAAGTGCCATAGGTCCATTATTTTATGTATATATCTATGAATGAATTAATAATTAGAAAGTTTCTTTTTTCTTAGCTGATTTATGAATGCCCAGCCTTTTTTGCCAAAATTGTTTTGAAAAGGAAAAGCTCTTCCTAGGCATTAGAACACTACTCTAAAAGTTTTTCATTTAACATTCTTCATGGTTTAATAATGAGAGGAGGAGTTCTCTAAGCATTGTTTATATGTTAACTTTTAAAAATCTTCTATATTTGATGTATATTTTGAAATATGCTGGGAATAAATAATAATATAATCACTTTTATTACTAAGCATTTACATAGCACTTTTATGTGCCGGAAACTGTATAAAATCTTTTACAAATATAATTTTGTTTCATTTTCTTAAGAACTCTGGGAGGTGGACGCTATCATTATCCCCAAGTAGTAAGAGTCTGAGACTGCATTTGAATTTAAATAACTATATGTGAACTGTCAGCCTATAAGTGTTATATCACTAGTGACATTAGCTCATATTTATCTAGTGTTTTAAGGTTTGTAAAGTACAAAATAAGGTTTATGTTATGATGATTGAAGCAATATGTTATAGAAGAAAGAACTTTGAAAGCAATGACACTAATTATATGAACAATAAAATTTAAGGGCCTCAGTAATTCAAAGCAAATACTCAGTCCTCAAAAATCTCTTTCAATTACCATACATTATTATTATTAGCAATAAAAAGAACAATAGAAACAACAATAATAGTAACAATAGCAATATTTCTTATAGTTGAAAAAGTGTTTTAATTTTCCTCATGGGATAAAAAAATTACCAGATCTTTTGGGCATGGTTATATATACTAGACTTTGAATTAGTAGAACTTGTGATTCCTAGCTCTGCCAATAACTTACTATGTGACCTTGAGGAATGTCAATTCTGGGCCATTGTTTCATCTATAAAAACAGGGAATCGTATTAGATAATAACATTCTTCTACCCTATCATTGTTTGATTCCTACAACTAATACAATTACAGAAAAGCTTTCTTTTTGTCTTTATTTTTAACCAATCAAATTTCATATTTGATAGAGAACCTGAATAATAGAAACATAGAATCTAGTTTTAAAAGAAAAATGATAGCCACATCCCTAGGTTACTTTCACTCAGATAATGAGTTCCCGGAGTATATCTTGTACCTCAAGGTAAAAATAGTCACCTGTGAAAATATCTTTCTAATATTATAGCTTATTAGCCCCAATTTCTCATAAAAAATCAGCCAATAGACATAATTACCTCTTAGGAAGTT
The DNA here is from genome assembly GCF_902635505.1 of Sarcophilus harrisii. Lineage (NCBI taxonomy): Eukaryota > Metazoa > Chordata > Mammalia > Dasyuromorphia > Dasyuridae > Sarcophilus > Sarcophilus harrisii. Next base: position 101,794,303 of record NC_045431.1, read on the forward strand.
AATTTCCTAAGAGGTAAAATATGAACAGTTGCTACAAAATATTTTTTTCTGCACACCAAAATAAGCTCTCCAAAAATTCTAATGAACATCCATGAGAACAGTGCACTCATACTTAGAATAAAATCGTATGAAGACACATATACTTGGCAAAGACAATTCATAATGCCCATTATAGCAAATCCTGAAAATTATTTTTCTTTTTGTAGAATCTTCAAGCAACTTCCTTTGGATGCAAAATCTTCCTAAGTGTTTTGTTTTTCATCTTTGTTTGGAGAGCCTGGTTCTCTCTAATGACTGAAAAAATTACCTATATAACTTCTACTCTATTATCTACTTTTAAACTTAAAAGAATGAAATGCATTTAGAACTTAACTATTTTAAACCTTCAGTAGTGTGGTTGATTTATTTGCTCCATCAAGTGGTTACTTCCTGCTTAATCAGAAAAGTAATTTCACCTAATAAAGGGGTAGGAGCATAAATGCAGCTCTACCACCATTTCATTACCTTATTAAGATCCCATGATTATATTTTGGACTGTGATTATATCAATTAAGTTGAGGGGAAAGGAATCACATCAATTTTCCATTATGAATGGCAATTCTTTCTAACTCTTAAATCTGAACTGCTATTTTAATTCCAGATAGTAATGCATTTAAATGAAATATGTTTGATTGCTTCTTTTGGAGAATAAGCATGCTAAAAACAGTGGAACCACACTCTTTTCTAAAAATCTAAGAAACATTTTAGCTCAACCATCTGAAAAAAGAGGTGGTGCCTAGTGGAAGGAAGTGAATGAGCAGGATGGGAGAGTGGTCAAAGGACTAAAAAAAAAAGAAAAAGAAAAAGAAAAAGTTCGAGAAATAAAGATTAAAAAAATTAATGTATATTTGAAAAGGCATACCTGCAATATACAAAGAAGGGTACAGAAAAAAAATCTAAATAAAAGGGGACTTAATTTCCTAGGTCTTGCTCTAATTAGATATAATATAGTGCTGACTAGTCCTATTATTAAATACTTTCTCACAGTTTGAGAAGGATATGCTTTTTCAATTTTCACAATATTGAATAGAATTGTAACTTGTGGAATGCAAAAAGGCAAATGTGTATTATGAAATAAGTTGATCTTAAATCATGGCATGGAATTAAAAACACAAGAGCTTCACACAAGACTGGTTTATTTTTCTTTAGGCTACCAACTATGTAAGCCAGCTGCATTTCATACAAAATAGTGATTAAAGGAAACCCTTGGCAACTGGGCAATACACAACTTGTAATTGTTTGTAGATACTATTATATAATATGAATTTTAATAAAGATAATAACATATTATTAAGATACTATGTTTCTAGGTAAACTATATTTAATAAGCATACAATAAGTCTTATCACAAACTACTCTGAAGAATCACAAATAATTTGTCTTAAAAGTGTTGAAAATTGAATTTTTTCTAATTTGATTTTCTTCAGAAGTTATTTTTTAAAAAAAATTTAAGAGCATTCCAAAAATGTATGTAGCACTGGATTCTTCAAAAATCAAGTTCAACTTTAAACTTTTCCAGTTTTACTTTCCATTTGTCTTAAAGATTAATTCCAACCACATTCTCTGTTTGCTTTGTCATCTTATCTTTCCTCAATATTATGCTGAAATCAACTTTCAAATACCCTAAATGAAAGAGCAATTGCCAATCCATATTGATAGATTCAGAGAACTTTACACTAATTGGAGGCCAGTCAATTGACTCACACCAAAACAGACATTAATAAATAAATTAGCTAACAGGAATCTATATTCTCTGAAATAGCTTAGTATAGTAGAAAAAAGGTCTGGCTCTGGAATCACATATAGATTCAAATCCCACCTACGACCTTACTGCCTTTATCAACTAAGAAAAATACAGTCTTTTGTGGTTTTAGTTTATTTTACTCATCTATAACTTGAAGGCAAAAAGCTTCTGAGGTCTATTTTACTTTTAAGTATATGGCTGTAAAATAGCTTAGTAGATAGAGAGTTGGACACAGAATCAAAAAAAACTGAGCTTTAAACTTCATTTAAATTTTAGTAGTTTGACCCTGGACAAGTAACTTAACTCACCTGTGCCTAAGTTTCCTCCTCTTGTAAACTGTAGATAATGAGAGAACCTATCTCAGAGGGCTACTGTTCAGATCAAAATGAGTATAAAGCACTTTTGTAAAACTTTGTTATTGTTTAGTTGTTTTTCAGTCTTGTGCAACTTCTTGTGATCCCATTTGGAATTTTCTTGGAAAAGATATTTAATGGGTTGTCATTTTCTTCTCTAGTTCACTTTACAGATTTGGAAACTGAGGCAAACTGGGCTAAATGACTTGCCCAGGGTCACACAACTAGTAAATTTCTGAGGCCAGATGAGTGTTCCTGATTTCTGGCACTTTATCTACTGCTCCACTTATCTGCCTCTTGCAAATCTTACATTTATACTAATTATATTACTATTGTTAACTATTATTATCTTATGATAATACAGATTGATTTATATGCACTAGTCATAGTTGGTACAGATACTTATGTTGCTTTATGATTTTTCTCATTTTTTAATCCCTATTTTGTTTAATCAGTTAAATTAGATTGTACTTTTTAGAGGGTAGACATAAGGTTTTTCCTTTTGCTTTCCCCAAATTTATCTAGTATAGACTTATCTATTTATCATATGTCCATATGATATGTATGGACATTTAATGTCTATAATATACTATTTACTAAATAATTTATCTCATTTGATCCTCAAAAAAATTCTAGGAGATAAGCACTATAATTAAATCAATTTTACAAATAAAGAAATTGAGGCAAAGATAATTTAAATGGCTTGCCCAGGGTCACACAGATAGTGTCTGAGACTGGCTTTGAGCTTGGGTTTATCCTGATTCCAGGTCCAGTATTATATTCCCTATGCCTGCATCAAGGGAGCAATGCTAAGAGATATGTAGATGAAATATCAAAAATACTTAAACAATTAATTCTTTAATACTTTAATGATACTTAAACAATAATTGGTACCAATAACTTTTCTATACAATGTTTAAATCATATCTAAATATACTATAAACATTAAACACTTTAATTGCATCTGTCAACCATGAGCCACCAATAAACACTGAAAGTTCTCCTATTTAAAATGTGTTCTCTTCGGTTGTTGGCAGCCATAAAGATAAAGTTGAAGAGAATTCATTTACTTTTCTTTCTTTAAATCATTCAGGGATTTAGGATTACCTCACCTTTCAGCTGCTACAGGTTGCAGGAATAGAAATGATGAACAAGGTCAAGTTTTACCTGCAGGCAACATTCAATCAAAATGAGCTCATGGAAATCTCATCCTCTAGGAAACAGATGGATAGAAAATGCTTTTCTAGGGCATCCAAAACTTGCTACTTAAGTATTAAATGAATCTTACAAAATAATATCAGAAAAATCTATAAGGTCTACACATTGTGTCAAATTTTAAATCGGGACTCAGCCTTCTAACTCCTATTTTCCAAAACATACTCCATAGAATGAATTTAATGCCAAATTTTAATGTAGGGAATAGTAAAATTAGGTTAGAAAGTATTTCAAGACACCAGTATTATAGTACAGAAATAAATTTCAGGTGGCAGAAGTGGTGAATATTTTCTTTTTCCATTGAAAGTTATTGACCTGCTGGAGGAAAAAGATTTAAAAAGTCTTATATCAGTCAAAATTAACTTCTAGATTTATATTTCTTCATAAAGGAAGAGATAAAGAGTTCAAGTCAACAAGATTTCCAATTTGGAGGAATATAAAATAATATTGAGTAATACTCCTTAGCTTTGTCACATATCCTATCCTTCTGTACATGTATTTTGGTTTTTGCTTTTGTATGTGTGATTCATTTAAACAAAAAGACTTACATCAATCCTTATACTTGTAGTCAGTTTTTTTCCTCTTATATTCATGACAATTGATCTATCAGTATATTGCTGTTGATGCCTTGGAGATATATAAATGAGAAATATGAAGGAAGATATGATATACTCCCAAGGTTATAAGACCAAAAATATGGCAGAAATTTCCTCTGGTGGAAGTTATTGGATTATGATATTTTAAAGCCTCAGAAGTAATTTGGAATCTCTCTTGTCTATTGTGTTTCTCATATTAATCAGTAAACACTGTTCTATGTGGGATATGGTATCCATACTAATAATAGAAGAGTCACCATGTAAAAATAACTTCTATCCACTGTAGTTTATTAAGGTGTTAAAAAAATATGAAGTCCTTTAGAAAGTTTAGAAATGGGAGATGATTCTGATCTTCATGTTCTCTGTTTCCTGGTTACCTTGTAAAGTACCTATAACATCATCTCATGAAAGACCTAACAACATAGTTGACTTGCCAATTTACTTTTTACTGGAAGTGAGGTTCTTTTTCTGATGTTTCACCAATTTTTCTCATTTCACCAGAGCATTAAACAAGTTATTGGTTCAAATTTTTATTTAAATATTATTAATGTATCAAGAACTTATATGTAAGTATTTTTGATGTTTCATCTGCATATCTCCTGTCATTGCTCACTTGATGTAGCAAAGAGGCATAGGGAATATAACAATGGGTCTGGAATCAGGATAAACCCAGGATCATATACTATTTATGTAACTCTGGGAAATCACTTAAAGTTTCTTTGCCTCAGTTTCCTCATCTGTGAAAATTGGGTTAATTATAATGAAATTGTTTTGAGGATCAAATGAGATAAGAGTCATAAATTTTTCAGGGCAGTGCCAGGCATATAGTATCACAAAAATGCATTATTATTATTATTGTAGTTTTTGGACTACATAACTACCCACTCCTTAATCAGTTTTCCCTTTGTTGTAGAGTAAAGCAGTTAAGGAAAATCAATAGACAGTAATTGTATCTTCCATTCAAACTTCCAAATCAGTAGTTCCTCACATCTCTAACAAAAAGGTGATGGTTCATGCTTCAAAAGCATTTTAAGTCCATTAAAGTAAAGATTCCTTTTATATTATTATTCTATAGATGTAATTAGAAGCTGATTTCAGAAAAGCCTAGAAAAGACTTACATGAACTGATGTTGAGTGAAGTGAGAAGAACCAGAAAAACATTGTATACAGTATCAGCAAGATTATAGAATGATCCACTATGAAAGACTTAACTCTTCTCAGCAAGTGATTCAAGACAATTCCAATAGACTTGGGATGGAAAATGCCATCCACATCCAATAAGAGAATTATAGAGACTAAATGTATATTGAAGCATAATATTTTCATCTTGTTTGCTTTTTCTGTCTCGCGTTTTTTCCCCTTTTATTCTGATTTTTCTTGCACTTGAAAAATATGGAAATATGTTTAAAATTATTGTACATATATAACTTATATCACATTACTTGCTGTCTTAAAGGAGGAAGGAGATAAGGAAGGGAGGAAGAAAAAATTGGAACACAAAATCTTATGTATATAAGATGAATAAAAATGAATGTTGAAAACTATCTTTACATATATTTGGAAGAATAAAATACTACCAAAGAAAAACATTTCATTTTACAACTTTGTTAAAAGCTTATAACTCAGTTTTGTGTAAAGGTAGATCATAAAAATCATAGGAGGGGTAAAAGTACATGTACAGGCTACAGTTATTGTATGTGAGAACAAATTAAAATATAGAAGATCTCTGAAATATTCATGAGATTCAGCTATCTAATAAATTGTAACTTTTGTTGCTTTGGTTAGCCCAGAATATTTATAATACATCTAAGGAAATGATATTTTAAAAATTGAAATTGTACTACAAATGTTTAATTAAGAACATGCATGCCTCAAGAAAAAGTAAACCTGTATAGAACATAAATTCAAAATTTCACTTAGAGTATATATCTTAACTATATGACTACTATTGGGAAATAATAAATAAGGCATTGTATCTTGAGACAGGAAAGCTTGTGTTCAAGTTTTGTCTCATCCAGAAAGAAAAATGGAAAAAAAAAATGAAAGTATTCTGCAATCTGCATCCAGAGTTCATCAGTTATCTTCCTCTCAAAACGAATAATATTTCTCATTGTGTGTCATTTGAAGCTGCCATAAAAAATAATAAATGAAATAAAAAAGAAATTGTTGGAGATCACAGTGCTGATCACACAAAGATAAGTATTCATACCATATTGGTGTTATTGTGCACAATAAAATCTTTGCTCTGTTCACTTCACTTGGCATCAGTTCATATGTCTTCCTAGTTTTTTTTTTCTAAAACCATTTTATTAATCATTTTTACAACACAATAGAATTCCATCACAATTACATACAACTTGTTCATCCATTCCCCAATTGATGAACATCCCTTCAATTTATAATATTTATCATCATAAAAGAACTGTTAATTTTTTTACACATATAGGTCATTTTCCCTTTTCTTTGATATAGAGTGGTAAATTGCATACTTTTGTAACCTGCTGGTCATAGTTCTCCTTTCCCCACCAGAATGGCTGAACTAGTTCATAACTATCAGTGCATTAATGTCCCAAGTTTTCAATATCATTTGGGGCATTTCTCTTTTTCCTTTTCTGTCAAATTAGTTAATCTATTAAGTATGAAATAGTATTTCAAAATTGTTTCAATTTGCAAATCTTACACATTTTAACCATGTATAAATTATATCAATTCATTACCTTTTTCAGGACAGGAGAAAGGGAAGGAGGCAGAAAATTTGGAACTCAAATTTTTTTAATAATATAAAAATTGTTTTAAAGATAATTGGGGGGAAATGAGGGAAAATATTACATTTAAAATATATTTATCTTGGCAATAATTATTTATTGTACTTTATTCATGTGACCATTGATATCTTTGGTCTTCTGAAAACAGTTATTCATATCCTTTGATTATTTATCAACTGGGGAATGACTCTTACTTTTGGAAATTTGTATCCATTCTCTATGTATTTGAGAACAGAGACATTATCAGAGAAACTTCTTACAAAACTTTTCCCCTAGGTTCCTGCTTTTCTTCTCATTTTAGCAGCATTAGATTTGTGCAAAATTTGTTTGTGCTATTTAATTTAATGTATTCAAAATTACCTGTTTTATTTCCCGTGATTCTTTGAATCTTTGTCATAAACTTTTTCCTTATCTGTAGATCTGATAAGTACATTTTTTTCCATGTTCACCTACTTTATTTATTCTAGCAACTTTTTGTCTAAATCATTTATCCATTTTCACCTTGTCTTGGTATATGTCATGTGTTATTAGTCTATGCCTAGTTTCTGTCAAACTGTTTTCCAGTGTTATTGGCAATTTTTGTCAGATGGCAAGTTCTTATCCCCAAAACTTAGACTTGGAGGTTTATAATGGATTACTATGGCCATTTACAACTGTGTAGTATGCAATCTATTCAGTTTATCCAAGACTATTTCTTTGCCAAAATCAGATTGTTTTGATGATTAACACTATGTAATAGAGCTTGAAATCTGGCCTTCCTTCACTTTTTTTCATTGATTCCTTGATATGCTTAACCTTTTGTTCTTGCAGATGAATTTTATTATTATTTTTCTAGTTCTATAAAATAACTCTTTCATTGTTTGCTTTGTGTGGTACTGAATAAATAAAATAACTAAAAATTGTCATTTTTATTATTGTGCTTTGGCTTGCTCATGATCACATTGTCCAGTTTTTTAGATATATCTTTATTTGTCTGAAAAGACTTTTGTGATTGCGTTCATATATTTTCTGAATTTCTCTTGCAGGTGAATACCCAATAATTTTATATTGTCTGCCATCTTTTTTTATTAAAGCTTTTTTCACCCAAAACATATACGTGGATAATTTTTCAATCTTAACCCATGCAAGAACTTGTGTTTCAATTTCCACCCTTCTTCTACTACTCTCTCCCCTAAATGGCAAGTAATTCAATATATGTTAAGCATGATAAAAATATATGTTAAATCCAATATATGCATACATATTTATACAATTATCTTACTGCAAAAGAAAAATCAAGTCAAACAGAAAAAAAAATTAGTAAAAAATAAAATGCCAGCAAACAATAACAAAAAAAGAGTGAAAACATTTTTGTGAACCACACTCAGTGCCCACACTCCTCTCTCTGAGTGTACATGGCTCACTTCATCAGAAGGAATTGGTCTGAATAATCTCATTGTTGAAGAGAACCACATCCATTAGAATTGATTATCATATAATCGTGTTGCTGTATGCACTGAACTCCTGGTTCTGCTCATTTCACTTATCTTCAGTTCACATAAGTGTCTCTAAGTCTCTCTGAAATCATCCTGCTGATCATTTTTCATAGAACAATAATATTTCATAGCATTCATATATCATAACTTATTCAGCCATTCTTCAACTAATGAGCCTCCACTCAGCTTCCAATTTCTTGCCATTACAAAAAGGGCCGCCACAAATATTTTTGCACATGTGGGTCCCTTTCCCTTCTTTAAGATCTCTTTGGGATATAAGCCCAGCAGAAACACTGCTGGATCAAAGGGTAGGCACAGTTTGATAACTCTCTGGGCATAGTTCCAAATTGCTTTTCAGAATGGTTGGATCCATTCACAATTCCACCAACAATGTATTAGTGTCCTAGTTTTCCCACATCCTTTCCAACATTCATCATTATCTTTTTCCTGTCACCTTAGCCAATCTGAAAGATGTGTAGTGGTATCTCAGAGTTATATTAATTTGCATTTCTCTGATCAATAATGATTTAGGGCACCTTTTCATATGATTAGAAATGGTCTCAATTTCTTCATCTGAAAATTGTCTGTTCATATGCTTTGATCATTTATCAATTGGAGAATGGCTTGAATTCTTATGAATTTGAGTCAATTTTCTACATATTTTAGAAATGAGGTCTTTATCAGAATGTTTGAATGTAAAAATGATTTCTCAGTATATTGCTTCCTTCTAATCTTGTTTGCATTAGTTTTATTTGTACAAAAACTTTTAAGCATAATGTAATCAAAATTATTTATTTTGTGTTCAATAATGAACTCGATTTCTTCTTTTGTCACAAATTCCTTTCTTCTCTACAGATCTGAGAAGTAAACTATCTTATGTTCTTCTAATTTGCTTATAATACCACTCTTTATTATATATCATGAACCTATTTTGACCTTGTCTTTGTGTACAGTGTTAGGTATGTGTCAAGGCCTAGTTTCTGCTATACTAGTTTCCAATTTTCCCAGCAGTTTTTTTTTTTTTTGGTCAATAATGAGTTCTTTTTCCCAAAACTGAAATCTTAGGGTTTGTCAAATACTGATTGAATACTCTATTTCTTAGCCAGTACTAAATAGGTTTTATGACCACTGCTTTATAATATAGTTTTAGATCTGGCATAGCAAAGCCACCTTCATTTACATTTTTTTCATTAATTCCCTTGGAAATTCTTGACCTTTTGTTCTGCCATATGAACTTTGCTAATTTTTTTCTAGATCTGTAAAATAATTTCTTGGTAATTTGATTGGTACTAAATAAGTAGATTAATTTAGATAGTATTATCATTTGTATTATATTTACTTGGACTACCCAAGAGCACTTGATATTTTTTTAATTGATTAGGTGTGACTTTATTTGTCTGGAAAGTATTTTGTAGTTGTGTTCATATAGTTCCCGACTTTCTCTTGGTGTGATTACCTGAAAAATAATGTCTAAGCTCTTTTATCATCATGGTTTTCAGGAAGTCCAGGAATCCTTAAATTGTTTTTCCTCCATCTATTTTCCAGGTCAGTTGTTTTTCCAATGAGGTATTTTGCATTTTCTTTTATTTTTTCTTGACTATTTTTGAATAATTCTTGATGTCTCATTGAGTCATTCATTTCCATTTGTTCAATTCTAATTTTTTAGTGAATTTTTTTCTTCAGTTACTCTTTTACATTCATTTTGTATCTGGCCAATTGAATTTTTAAATGAGTTGTTTTATTCACTGGATTTTCTTTTCCATGTCACAAATTCTGGTTTTCAATGAATTGGTTTCATTTACATATCTGTTTTGTAAGGAATTATATGCTTTTTCCATTTTATCAAATCTATTTTGTAAGGAGTTATTTGCCTTTTCCATTTAATCAAATCTATTTTGTAGGGAGTTATATGCTTTTCCTATTTTGTCATATATATTTTAAGGCATTTTCTTCAGATAATTTGTTTTTCCTTTTCCATACTCTCTTGCAAAGATCTCATTTATATTTTTCTACTAACTCTTTTAAGATATTTTTTTTATTCTTCCAAGAGAGCCTTGTGAAATGGGGACCAACTCATAACACTTTGGGGATTCATCTGGAGCTGGTTTGCCTTTAGGAACCTCAGGGTGTGAGGTCTGTTCTTCTCTCTTTCCATAAAAGTTGTCTATGGTCAGAGTACTTTTTGCTTTTTTGCTCATTTTTAAGGGTTGAGGTCTGCTCTTGAAGCAAAGAGTTGATGACTGCTTTAGTTGCCCTGAGACTGGTGCATCTGACTGACTTTTGGTGTTGGATAAAGTAGGCTTGGCGAAGTTCCATATTCTGGGGTTCAGGAGCTCACAATTTGCCTTTTGTATTTACTTTGGGTCCTACAGCAAATCTCTGAACCACTGGCTTATAATCAGGACAGAGTAGTCAAAGAGCCTTTCAGTAAATTTCCCCATGTGCTGATGCTGCAACACTCTGGTTCCCTGCCCCAGCTCCTTGCCCCAGTCTTCCTGTGCTTAGCCCAGATGGGCTTGGCAACTTTTCCTCAGATTTGGTTGAAACAGTCCTTTTCTGAAGTTCTTTCAAGGGATCTTCTTCTGGAAATTTGTTGTACTCCAAGTGTTTGTGGGTTCTAAGGCTTAATCTGCTATTGATTAAAGAGAATATCAGAGGAGGTCAAATCGAGACAAGTCTACTCTCTGGCATCTTGGCTCTGCCTCCTGTCTCTACTATCTTTTTAAATGGGGTTTTTCTTTCTATCTCTTGATTCTAGGTTTTGTTGGTATTATATCTCTGGCTTCTGGATTTTGTTAATAGAAATATATTGTATACAATGCTGGTGATCAATGTACATTCATTTCTTATCCCGACATTGCTAATATTGTTAACTGTTTGAAGTAGTTTTATAACTAATTTTCTAGCATTCTCTCAGTATACCATCAAATTATCAATATAGTGTTACAATTTTGTTTCCTTCTTGCCTGTTTTTTTAATCCCTGAAATTAGTGTTTCTTATTTTATTACAATAGCTAACTTTTGTAGTTCAACATTTAATAATATTAATGGCAATAGGCATTCTTTTTTTCCTTTTTTTAAAATAATTATAAATTTTTATTGACAGAACCCATGCCTAGGTAATTTTTTATACAACATTATCCCTTGCACTCACTTCTACTCTGACTTGTCCCTTCCTTCCCTCCACTCCCTCCCCTAGATGGCAAGCAGTCCTAAACAATTTAAATATGTCACAGTATTTCCTAATTACAATATATGTGTGCAGAACCAAACAGTTCTCTTGTTGTACAAGAAGAGTTGGATTCAGAAAGTAAAAATTACCTGGGAAGAAAAACAAAAATGCATACAGTTTACATTCATTTCCCAGTGTTCTTTCTTTGGGTATAGATGCTTCTGTCCATCCTTGATCAATTGAAACTGAGTTAGATCTTCTCTTTGTCAAAGAAATCCACTTCCATCAGAATACATCCTCATACGGTATGTTGTTGAAGTATGTAATAATCTCCTGGTTATGCTCATTTCACTTGGCAATAGGCATTCTTGCTTCACCTTTGTTCTAATTGGGAAAGCTTCAAGTTTATCTCTATTACAGATAAATATTGCTTTTGGTTTTAGATACTACTTAGTTTAAAATTATTCAGTAGTGGCTAGAAGCTGGAAAATGAATGGATGCCCATTAATTGGAGAATGGTTGAGTAAATTGTGGTATATGAATGTTATGGAATATTATTGTTCTGTAAGAAATGACCAGCAGGATGAATACAGAGAGGATTGGCAAGACTTACATGAACTGATGCTGAGTGAAATGAGCAGAACCAGGAGATCATTATATACCTCAACAACGATACTGAGGATGTATTCTGATGGAAGTGGATTTCTTCTACAAAGAGAAGATCTAACTTAGTTTCAATTGATCAAGGATGGACAGAAGCAGCTACACCCAAAGAAAGAACACTAGGAAATGAATGTAAACTGCTTGCATTTTTGTTTTTCCTCCTGGGTTATTTACACCTTCTGAATCCAATTCTCCCTGAGCAACAAGAGAACTGCTCAGTTCTGCACACATATATTGTATCTAGGATATACTATGCCATATTTAACATGGTATAGGACTGCCTGCCATCTGGGGGAGGGGGTGGAGGGAGGGAGGGGAAAAATCAGAACAAAAGTGAGTGCAAGGGATAATGTTGTAAAAAATTACCCTGGCATGGGTTCTGGCAATAAAGTTATTTTTAAAAAATAATAAAATTATTCATTGCTATCCTTTCTGATGTTATTAATAGGAAGTGTTCTGCATTTTGTCAAAGTTTTTCCTGCATATACTTATAAATTTAAATGATTTTTTCTATCATTATAGTCAGTTATGATGATAGTTTTCCTGATACTAAAACGATTGTTGATTTCTAGTGGAAATCTCACCTGGTCATATTGTAGGATCTTTGTGATATAGATTCTTTTATGAGGGATAATTTTCCCTATTTTTCCTTTTCCTTCATTTTCTCATAGCATCTCTCCTTGCCTACCTAAAGGTTTTTTTTTTCTTCATCATCCAAACATAATTGGTTCATTTTAACACTCTCTTTCTATGGAAAATCCTTCTAATTGCCCTAATAATGATAAAGTTCTTAGAAGTTGCATGCATCAGCTTCCTATATTGAAATGTAAATAAATTAACCATACTGAGTCCCTATTGATTTACTTTTCATTCATCTTTATTCTTTCCCCCTTGAGTCTTTTATTTAAAATAAAATTTCTATTTGGCTCTGGTCTTTTTATCACGAATTCCTAAAAGTTCACTATTTCGTTCATTTGCCATTTTCCCTTCCAACATTATACTCAGTTTTGCTGATTGGATTATTCTTGCTTATAATCCTAAGATTTTTTTTGCCTTCTAGAATATTTGAACTTTAAAATTATGGTCATTAATCTATATATAGAGGAGATCAAAATTATATTAAACTTAATAAAGATGGGAAAAGTAACCACTTGAACTAGGAATATACTTATATTCATGATGGAGGCAACACATTTATGTGGGCTATCAGGGAACCATTAGTATTGTAGCTAAATTATGGAAGGGAAAAAATTCTCAAATGTCATTGATACTGTAAAAGTCCATTTGAGAGAAAATTGCAACTGTGAACCTCTATTCCTTCTTGCTCAAATATACAAAATCTTTGGGACTTATCCAGTAAGAAATAGGCAGCCTTTTGCAAAAATATTCAAACATACACCACAACTCTATTTGCCCATAATTAATTGAAAGAAGCATATTTGATTCAGTAATGCAAAATCCATCATGTAAAACTCTCTTCAATAAAAGTAGTCACTATCCATATTGAAAATAATATTCAAAACTCCATGGAATATACAATAGAATTTATATTTTTTTTAGTGATCTCATCATAAACATAAAAGTGGAATACATTTAGAAGGCATATATTCTTTGAATGTATTTGCCATGATGATGGAGGAGTTCCAGCTTCTAGTAAATCTCTTCAATTCCCAAGTTGTAGAGAAATTCCCTTTGTACATGAGTGAAGTACTTCATATGTCCTTGTTTGTGCATGCCATTGTCCTGTTTTAATTTATTCCTACTATCATACAGAATCTCCCAGAAAAGATCAATAATCCTCATTAATAATCCACAGAGAAAAGATCAAGGGAATGAAGAATTTCTATAGCCCAGTTTATGACATATGGCTTGATGGGCAACCTAAAGGACTCATCCATCAATATGTGTATCTGTGACAGACAGAAAGAAGGGTTCAGTGAGTCAGTACAGAATTAAACAGAAAGAAGAGAATTGGCTGGCTGGTCTTCAGAAGATTGCAAAGTTCCTTTAATGATGTTATTCATAAAAACATTAATATTCTGGTGGTGTTGTATGGATGTGAAACATGTAACATAATAGTGTCCAAAGAACTGAAAAATAATGTCATATAAAGAACAAATGGAGAGATGCATGGTGATGATAGTAGGATTCAATTTCTGTCAATAAAGAACTCTGAAGAATATGAGTAAAAAGTCCATCAGGGTAATGTACAAATGGAATAGATGATGGACTGGGCATGTGCCAAAAACTGAAGAATTATATAGATGAACAACCTGATTACTGGTAACTTCTCAGTGTAGGAAAGGATAAAAAAAGTTTATCCAGTATATTAAGTGAATACTGGGTAGTAAACTTATTGGTAGATATGATCAACAGCTGCACAGGAAGATAATACAGAGATGGCTTGGAATTTGCCTCGTTGGAGTAAATGTGGTAATCATTGAGATCATAAATGAATGTTATGTCATTTTTAAATCAACTATGTTTTGATAATTTTATGGAAGCATGATTTTCTCAATATGGGTATTCCTTTCAAAAGTTTACATTATAACACATGCACATGTGTCCTCCCATTAATTTTCCACAGGGTAAATGCTAATATCATTACTCCAGGTCTTTTAAAAGGGAGTAATAATAGTGCTGCCTTCCTTTGATCTGCTACTGTTTGTTCTTACTGAGTTGGCAGCACATCTCCCTTTTTATAATATGTTTCCTGCAAGATGTTTTTTGGTACACAAAAGAAACATTTGGTCTGGTGTCTGACAACCTGGGTTCAAATCTTGCCTCTGATACTTAGCATTTATACTAGTATATATAAGTTGATTAATCTGCCTATGCTTCATTTTCCTCACTTTCAAAGTGAAGTTGTTGGATTAAATTGTCTCCAAAATCCTTTTCAGATCCTTGGTCTATGAATATATGATAATTTTGTCCCCTTTTTGTGTAAGATATCATAGGTAAAATGAAGAAGTATATAATACATTTCTTATACTTTCTAGGTCAATTTTGCAATTGCTATTTTTTCTTTCAGAATGTTTTATTCTGAAAGAAAAAAGGAATGATGGAAAAGAAAGGAATACAAAAAGGAAGGGAGGAAGAGAAAGATATGTAAGTTGTCTCAAAAGTTTTACTGTGATTTTAAATGTTAAGAGTTTAAAATTGCAGTAAGACTTGAGACAACAACTTATACATCACTCCTCTTGTTTATATTATTTATTTTTGACATCCCCTAAATAGCCAGTCCTCTGACTTTAATTTTCAATAATGTTCCTCAGTTTTCAATCCCACCCTCTAATGGGTCTCTTCACCATACTGAATCTCTCTCTCTCTTTCTGTCTCTGTCTCTCCCCTTCTCTATTTCTCTCTCTGCCTTCCCACCTTTTCTCACCATTGACAAATTTCTGCTGAGCCCTTCATTTTGAGAAGGAAGACAATCTGGCTACCTTTCAATCCCCTCCTCTCTGTGCTTTTGCATTTCTGAACTCCAATACCATGCCTCTAGATGCCAATACATTTATTCCTACTCTTTCAATACTTTTCAGCTCTTTTTGGTGTGTTATCTTCCCCCTTAGATTACAATCTCCTCAAGGGCAGGATTTCTCTCTGTGCCTGTCTCTCTCTCTCTCTCTCCTCTCTCTCTCTCTCTCTCTCTCTCTCTCTCTCTCTCTCTCTGTGTGTGTGTGTGTGTGTGTACATATACTCCCCATGACATATGAGGTGTTCAGAAAGGGCTAGCCATCTTTGGTGTGAGTCCCTTTTCAGGACTGGTCAGCCACCTTTGGTTTCTACCTCTCACCTAGCCTTACCTGTGGCTCCAAAAAGCTGTAGTTTGTGTAATGACTACACTCTACTAAAACTGTCTTGGTCAATGGGCTAACCAAGTTGAGAGTAATTGAAAGGCCTCAACCCATCAATGAATTAAGGAAATGTTTATCCTAAGCAAATGAAGTGGATGGATGGTTAAGAACAATTTGTTTTAATGACTATGAAGATAGCGGAAACAGGCATTGTGGAGTGCTTAGAGCTTGATCAAACATTAATAATACCAAGGTCATCCACTGAATTCTGGGTGATTAACTTTGATCTTGACTTTTTTCTTGACTCTGGATTTTGAAGACTCTCTGAAGTATGAGACTGAAAACTTTGCAATTCTGCCTCACTTAAATGCAATTCACAATCAAATCAAGGCATCACCCCATGATGTCATTTGTCCTCTTCAAAAACAAAGGGCAGAGGCTGGAATAGTCAAGATGTCTGGAGTCAAGGTGGAAACTCACCTAACCTATCCCCCAAATTGCTCCAAATCCCTAAATAAATTTTAAAGCATCAGAACACGAACAAAGAGAGAGTAGAATATTTTCCAGCTGAAGGCAGCTTAGAAGGCAAGTAAAAAAAGAGGTCTGTGACATTAGAGTGGGAGTCCATCATGCAGTTTTAGTGTGGATCAAACCAGCAAAGCCCCAGACCTGACCTCACACCAGTAAAGCAGGTCAAGGGACCTCTGAATCAGCTTCAGTAGTGGCTGTTACTAGACCTCTTGGGCCAGAGACCCTAAAAGGTCAGCAGAAAAGGTCTGTGGCTAGAGAGTAGTAGTCCAGCATGCTATCCCAAGGCAGGGCAAGCCAGTGCATCCCCAGCCCCAGCAAAGCAGGACTTCGTTGCTTTAACACACTAGATCTTAAAGCTATGGTGGTGGGGGGGCATCCTAATAGTTCCAGGGCAGAAAAGAGAGCTTGTGGTCAAATCACTAAAAATATCTCAGAAATCAGCTGCACAAAATCCCTGAAGTTTGGGATAGTGCACCCTCCACCCTGGAAACAGAGTCCTACTTTAACAGAGAGTTAAAAGCAGAGTAATAGACTAGGAAAAATGAACAGACAAAAATTGACCAATGTGGGTTAGGCATGTGCAGTTCTTCTAAGCATATTTCCACATTTATCATGCTAGTGAATAAAGTGTTGAACTTAAAAGTCAGGAATATCTGAATATTAAACTTGTCTCAGTCATTAGCAATCTGGCATTGGGCAAATAACCTCTCAACCTCAGCTTCTTTATCTTTAAATGAGGATAATGATACCAAATAATTCCTTGGGTTCTTTCAAACATCAAATGAGCAAATATATATATGTAAAAAAACTAAAATAGTAAAATAGCATATAAATCCTAGCTATTTTTATTACTTTTAATATTGAATAATAATGTCTCTTCTAATGATGTCAATAATAATATATCTTTTGACATGCAATAAAAGAGTAGACAGAAAAATTAGGATGAGCAAATGGAAGCTAATGACTTTGTGAGAAATCAAGATACAATAAAGCAGAATTAAATGGAAAAAATAGAAAAACATAAAAGATGTCATTGAAAAAACTGGTCTGGAAAATAGATTCAAGAGATATGATTTAAAAGTTACTAGTCTACCAGAAAGTCATAATAAAAAAAAGACCGGGCATACCATCTTTCAAGAAATTATCAAGGAAAACTGTCCTGATATTTTAGAATCAGAGGATAAAATAAAAATTGAAGAAATCCACTGATTACCTCCTGAAAGAGCTCCCAAAAAATAAATGCCCAGGAACATTGTAGCAAAATTCTGAACTCCTAGATCAAGAGGAAATGTTACAAGTATCCAGAAAGAAACAAAGTATAGTAGAGCCACAATCAGAATAACACAAGATTTAACAGCTTTTACATTAAAATATCAGAAGGCTTGGAATATGATATTCTGGAAGGCAAAGGAGCTAGGATTATAATCAAGAATCATCTACCCTGCAAAACTGAATATAATCCTTCAGGAGAAAAGGATTTTCTAGAAACTGGAAACTGAGTGGATGCCCATCAGTTGGAGAATGGCTGAATAAATTATGGTATATGAATATTATGGAATATTATTGTTCTGTAAGAAATGACCAACAGGATGATTTCAGAAAGACCTGGAGAGACTTACACGAACTGATGCTGAGTGAAATGAGCAGGACCAGGAGATCATTATATACTTCAACAACAATACTATATGATGGCCAGTTCTGATGGACCTGGCCATCCTCAGCAATGAGATCAACCAAATCATTTCTAATGGAGCAGTAATGAACTGAACCAGCTACGCCCAGAGAAAGAACTCTGGGAGATGCCTAAAAACCATTACATTGAATTCCCAATCCCTATATTTATGCCCACCTGCATTTTTGATTTCCTTCACAAGCTAATTGTACAATATTTCAGAGTCTGATTCTTTTTGTACAGCAAAATAACGGTTTGCTCATGTATACTTATTGTGTATCTAATTTATATTTTAATATATTTAACATCTACTGGTCATCCTGCCATCTGGGGGAGGGGGTGGGGGGTAAGAGGTGAAAAATTGGAACAAGAGT
The DNA here is from genome assembly GCF_902635505.1 of Sarcophilus harrisii. NCBI lineage: Eukaryota > Metazoa > Chordata > Mammalia > Dasyuromorphia > Dasyuridae > Sarcophilus > Sarcophilus harrisii. The sequence continues at coordinate 101,812,699 of NC_045431.1, forward strand.
TTTGGCAATTGTTAATGCTGTAAAGTTACCCATGCATATAACCTGTAAATAAAAGGCTATTAAATAAAAAATAAATAAATAAAATAAAATGGAAAAGAAAGCAAAAAAGAAAAAAAAAAGAATTTTCAAACATTCATGATGAAAAGACAAGAGATGAATGAAAAATCTGATTTTCAAATACAGAACTTAGGAGAAGTATAAAGAGGTAATGGAAAATGATATCATAAGGGATTTAATAAGGCTTATCTGTCTACATTCCTACATGGGAGAGTGATATTTATAATTCATTAGAACTTTCTCGTTATTATGGCAATTAGAAGTAGTATATACAGACAGAGTGTAAGGATATGGAGATAAAGGAAGGAATTTGAATGTCAAAAGTTTTAAAAAGAAAAGTAAAAATTTTGTTTTAAAATTAATTGAGGAAAATTCTTAAATTAAAAAAATAAAGAAAAATAAAAGGCAAACAACAGAATATATATCTCCTTACTTTGCACAGTTCCTAGTTCACAGTACCTAGTAACTAGTACACATAGTATAAACACTTAATATATAGCCATTGTTTTACTGCCTGATATAGTCATAATCCAGTGATATTTTTTAAAAAGCTACAACATTCTCAATGCATTTTATTGCATATAAATAAAATCACTAAATATTCTATTTCATGATGGTAATGCAACTATAAGCAAAATGTCACATTCTAATAGTTAGTAAACTTTTACATTTGTCTGACAAATTTATAGAATTTCCTTCCATTTAACTGAGGCCTTGATCTGTCACAAAATGTTCTTCATGCTTTAGAATATCAGGCTAGTCAGGTGATATTCTTTGCCCATCAATAATAAATCTTAGAGAGAATTTGAAATGTGTAGGAACAAACACAGTGATGTCATATTGTTCATACATAAAAGGTAGCTTTCAAAATTGGATAAAAAGATAAGAAATAGCAAGACCAGAATTGAGAACCAAAAGTCACGCAGATCTCTGGAACATAAAAGAATTTTCAAGTGAACCTAAAAAATCTGATTGAGGAAAAAGTAAATAGAGTGTGGCATTTAACACTGATTCTAATTAAAATCAGAGTTTGCTGTGACAGTTAGGCCTGAAAAATAAAGAAATGAAACTGTTTGCAGGCAAGATTTGGATAAACAAAAAAGGTAGAAATTAGATTGAACAGTCTAAGTGATAAAGTAAACCCTTTGAACTCATCACTTTTTCCTGTTTCACTTTTTTGTTAATTGTGATTTTTTGGTTGTGGTGTTGGGTAACCTGAGTCATTTGTTTAGACTACTGTCAATCAGAAAGCTCTCCAACAATGCAGATTAGCGTACATTAATACATAGCCTGCATGAGTAAGAACAATATGAATTCCTGTGAGATCTCTTTATCCATTATGTACTACTGTTTATCATTAAAATATGGGTAGGTGTTTAACATTATATCTTTAGTTTTGTTCTTTAAACCTTGAAGCTTATTTTTGTGGTACCAAGTTTTTGTGGTATCTGTGGTGGCAGTAATCACTAGTAAAGTCAAATAACCAGAGATGAATATAAATTCCTCTCTCAGTTTTATCTTCAGGGCTTAACTTTTTAAATGGAATAGAAGCATCTCAATAATAAATAATTTAAAATATACTCTATATTGTTGTTTGGTATACCATATTTCTTGTACTATTGCTATTCCATTCACTTAACTATAGAATACATCAATAGTCTGAATTAATCATCTTTGTTGAAAAGAAAATTATATTTTAGGGTCTGAAGTAGCATAGGTTGTCATCTTGTATTTATGGCATTTAAATCAGGACTCTTTTTCTATAGGGTATTTCTATATACACGGTTTTCAATTATTGACACAACTCTGAAAAGCTATAATTACTCAAGCAGCTTAGGTCCAGTTATAGCTGAATCTTTTAAAAGTTAAATGTATGAATCTTTCATGAATGTATACCATATAATATGTTTGTGTTTGTTTATATTTGTATTTTTTAGCTATCTATAACTATATATGACCAACTACATATTATTTTAATTAATCTATATATATACATGTTTACTTCTATATTTTGATGCTATCCATTAAGGGTTGTGACATGAACCTATGGATAAAATTTTTTGACAAAGATACTGAAGTAGTTTGATATTTATTTCTCCAGTGTATCCCCATTTTATATATGAGGAACTAAGATAAAAAGAACTAAGTAAATTTCCCAGGGTCAGATAGCTAGTTTCTGAGGCTAGATTGGAACTCAAATTTTCCTCTAACTCCAAGCCCAATGTTCTTTATTCACTATACCACCAGGTAAGTATAGACACACACACACACACACACACACACACACACACATATTTGAGCATGCGTATATGTACATACATATGTATGCATACATACACATAGGTTTCTATTTATATATGTATTATGTGTTTAGATATAGCTAAAGCCATATATTTATCCACATAGGATATTCCTTCAAAAACATATGTGCTAGTAGTCATTCAGAATTTCTGATTTTTCTAAGGTAAAAAAGACAATTTGTTGTAGGATATAATAAAGGATTTAATAAACATAAAAGTCACAATTTCCTCTAACACATTGCACTTGATTGCAATCAGCAGATAATAATGACAATCTAATTATGAAAATTTAAAGTCTTCATCAGTCCATGTATACCTGCTCTGTGCTTTATCCATGGTCAGTAGTCCATGGCACATATTTTCATTTCCTAGATAGTTATTTTAATTCTAGGTTACACAGAATTTAAACTTAACTGAAACTGTAGTTCTCTTGAGATGATCCATGTGTTGAACTCTCAAAATTTATTTAATATGATTTAATAGAAATTTAATGTCCAGGATCTGGTAGGTCAGATCCTACCCGGGCTATGATCTTCAGTTTTCAGTACTACATTTTAAGAGGAATTTGATAAATAGGAACTAAATTAAATATATCTAAAGGAGAATATCCATCTTAGCAAAAGATCATGAAGTTATTTCACTTAAATTATGAATGTTTAGCCTAGAAAGAAGTAAACAAAATGTGACATGGAGGAAAGAGAGAAGAGAGAGTATTTAATCAACATCTTATAAAGAATATTTTTGTTGAAATATATATTACCCTTATTTTTTAAAATTTCACTTTTCTCAGATTAAAAATCTGATTTAAGCAACAAGGAATTAAATGAAAAGTTTTTAGGTTTTTGATCTTTTAGTGTTATGTCTTAGCAAAAGGATCAGATTGTTGTCTTTATTGTGAGGTTAAGCTTTCCAGAAGCAGATGGATTTAGACAAGTCCTCTCAAATTCAAGTTTTGTTTAAAGAAATGTAATACATTTTTGGACATAGACAATATTGTTCAGAGCTGAAGTATTTTAACAGGAAAATATCATTATCAGGCTTATATTTTGGGAAGAGCAATGGATTGTTCAACCTTTAAAATGCAAAAAGCTGAGGGTCAGGAATTTTTGCCTTTTTTGTACAGCCAACATTTATCATGATACTTGGTATAATGTAAGCTCTTAATAAATACTTATTGATTGATTGATGGTTGACTGTTGAGAATCAGTCATGTGAAGGATGGATTGGAAATAGGATTGAGTGGATCTGTGAGATTAATTAGTAATCTGTTTCAGTTGTACAAAAAAAAAGGTGATGAGGGACTGTAATAAATCAGGTGAACAGGAGGGAAAGAGGAGGAAATTCAAGAGATGAGAGATTTTCAAGGAAGAATCACAAAGATAGAGAAACTAATTAGATGTGATGGATGAAGGAAAGGAAAGAGTTGAAGAATAAAGTAAGTTGTAAAACTGGAAGACTTGAAAGATAATGATGCCTTTACTAGAAAGAATGTTGTTTGGAAAAGGAAATGGATTCAGGAGGAAAGAAGATGAGTTCCATTTCTAGCTTATTGAACATGGGATGCCGCTAGAATATCGTGGCAGAGATGTGTAGCAGATAGTTGGTTAAAAATAAATCAAGGTAAAACAAAATTCAAACATTACTCGGGTTATATATTCTTCAAGGAATAACCTCTGACACCTTCTGAAGCTTTATATCAATTCTGCTTTTCTATTCAAGTAACACAAACTGAAATTTCTATTTGTAACATTTATTTACTTAAGATGACACTTTTCAAACTTATCTCCAGAACCTTTCATGGAGTTCTCCAGGTATTTTTCCCCATAATTTGACTTTAGCTGGCTTTGTGAAATGACTAAATTTTGTGTGATGACATTATTACTGAATCTCCTTTTTGTCTCCAAATGAAATCTTCATTTCACCAAATAGAAGTACATTTCATCTCAAGTACAAACATAGGATCATGGCAGATATCACAAAATACTCTTGTTGCTATATATAATGTTTATGAAGTAATTATTATTTGAGTCATCAAAAAAATGAAAAACCTCAATAATAGATATTTTGCTTTATTATTCCAAGGTTATTCTTGCAAGTTGTCATTAGTATTAATTTTGACTTCTGTCTGTTATAAAACTATCACTGATGAAAAAGTAAAATGTGTATATTTATCATCTGACTTGTATCAATAATTAATATTTATCTACTCATTAATGCTATACAAAGAGATACTTCATTTTTTACCTCATCTGATTCCTATTGCCATCCTATGAAAGTTAAGAAGAAACAAGATTATGAAAGACTTTAAATGACAAATAAAAAATGTTATATTTGATCCTGGGGATTCTAGGGAACAACTGGACTTTACTGAATTGGGGGTGGTAGAGAGGGTATTAGTCATATAATCATATTTTTGCTTTATTAAAATCATTTTGGCAGCTAAATAGAAAATGAAATGAAATGGGGAAAGACATAGGATAGGAGACTAAATTGCTTATTGCAGTGTTCTAGATGGCAGGGTTCCATGGGGGTGATGAAGTCAGAGCAAAGGAGAGGACACAATTGATTTTTTGCAAAGTTGAATTTGGCAAGCTTGGCAACAGTTTGGATATGGAAATGGGTTGAGAGAGGGACCGCATAGAACTTAGAATCTAACAGGGGTCCTCAAACTACGGCCCACGGGCCAGATGCAGCAGCTGAGGACATTTATCCCCTTCATCCAGGGCTATGAAGTTTCTTTATTTAAAGGCCCACAAAATGTTTTTACTATAGTCCGGCCCTCCAACAGTATGAGGATCAGTGAACTGGCCCCTTATTTTAAAAGTTTGAGGACCCTTGAATTCTAAAACATACATTGGTATTGATATATTTTCTTTATTTCTATCATTTTCATTTTCCACAGAACATCCTTTCCTATTCTACTTTAAGTCTTTAAGTCAGAAAGTCATATATTACTATTTTTGTTAGGCCCTTACTATATGTATGATTTTGACAAGTCTCTTAACTTCTACCTTGATTTTCTCATTAGAAAGAGACAGACCAGTGAGACAGAGACAGAGATAGACAGAAATCTAGAGAGAGACAGAGGGAAATAGAGAGAGAACAGAGACAGAGAGACAGAGACAGAGACACACACAGAAACAAAGAAAGACAGAGAGAGAGAGATATAAAGAGAAATAGAGAGAGACACATATAGCGCGAGAAGCAGAGAGAGACAAAGACAAAAAGAAGCAGAGAGAGACAAAGAGAGATATAGAAGGAGAGACAGAGAGGCACAGAGAGAGAGACAGAGAAATAGAGAACATTTATTATCCAACTACTACTGAGCAGACACCATGCTAAGCACTTTACAAATATTATCTCATTTTATCCTCACAACAACCCTGGGAGGTAGATAATCCCTAAATTTTTTGAAGGAAAAATATTTAAGTTAACTAAACTATGTGGAATATTAAACCACTGTCCTAGTGTCACACAGCTAGTGAGTGTTTGAGGCAGGATTTGAATCCAGGTCTTCCTGACTCCAGCCCAGGACTTTCTTGTCACTTTAGAAGAGACAAAGACAGATAGAGGGAGAGACTATTGAGTTCAGCAATATTAGCAAACACATCCAAAGATTCTGATATTATATACAGAATTTCAAACTCATGAACCTTTATATCTGAAAAAATGAAGGTACATGAGGCAGTTACTAGATCACCTCTTTGGGTTCGAGATTGTTCATTTTAGTTTTACAGCACTCAATTTTAATGGTTTTGTTGTTATCACTCTCAATTTACATTGTTGTAATGCTGAGAGCTAGTTCTTAAAGTATATATAGAATGGCAAAAGTCATAGGTATAAATTTTACCTTAGAAACAGCAAAGACATAGTAGTAAGAAAATATTAGCTTGGTCCAACAATATAAATTACTATAGTTTAGCCAAACACTGCCTGGGGTACACAGATTTCAAAGTATCTATATACTTCAGTAAGAAAAATACATATTTATTTTGATCTAATTTGTTTCTTTTATTATTTCCTATATTTCACTGTGCACATTTTAAAACCATTACTCAAAGAAGGGATCCATAAACTTTTCTAAATTGTCAAAATGGCCATCATATACAACACACACAGACACACACACACTCACACATGCATGTTAAGAAACCCTGTCCTAGAAGAGATAAAGATAATTTTTATTAGATAGGCAGAAAAGTCGAGAAATGCCAAAGTGTATAATGTGATCAGGGTAAAGAGTACAAAGTTTATTTAGAAAGCAATAAAGCAGCATTAAGAGATTCTGAGAAGTGTAACATGATAAGATCTATGGATTTAGAGGACCATCATGATAGCTATGTGAGAAGTCAATTGGGATAGGGAAGACTGGGAGGCAAAGGTACCAACAGATCAGGTAGGACATGATGAGAACCTATAATTGGATGAGTAGAGCTTTAATCAAAGTGTTTGGGTTGAAAGAATTGTGAGTTTAGCTGTTATAGAATTTTGGTTAATTTTATTCAACTCTGTAATTCCAAGGAGTATCTATAAGGGATGCTTTTGTATGGAACAGTTCAAGGAAAAATGTGAACAAATCTCCGTTTCCATGTCGGGTTGTGTACAAACATATTGGCTTTTTCTACCACTTAGTTTTGCATTACTGGTGAAAATATCTCTAACTTCCCTGAGAGATGCCCATTCTAAAATTCATGTCCTTTCTACATCATCATGTCATTCTCCTTAAGAAACTACTCAGTACCAACTTTCTGTAATAATTTATGAACAAAATAGATATTTCTACTTGGTTTAAACTAGAATAGACTGTAAAAAACAAAATGTGATCATAAACAAAACACAAAAGGATTGCATGGTTATCTCTCTAAGACACAATAGTGATCCCATGGGTGATGCTAGAGAGTAGCTCTAAGAACAGTTTTCATAAAATAGCTACAATAGAACTAGAAAAAAAAATAAATCAAAAGTACATGAATCAGCAGCTATTTGATTTTGCACCACTGAAATGTAAAGAAGGGCTTTTAATGGCATCAGGAAGTCACAATTAGATCAACTTCTCCATCTACTGGCTGAAGGTCAAATTATGTTATATGTTTTGAAATTTTTGAGGTAGATACGTATTTTTCATCACAGATAATTAATTCATACAATCAGCAAGCATTTATTAAGTGCTTACTCTAACCTAGGCACTTTGCTAAACACTGAAGGTACATGGGGGGAAAAAAAGCATTCCCTGATCTCAAGGGACTCACATTCTAATGAGGGAGATAATGTGTAAATAGGTAGGTGCATGCAAGAGAGAAGCAGAGTACCTGGGAAGTCATTTCAAAAGGGAAGACATTAGCAGCTGTAGAAAGTCAATCATTCAGTTACTAGGATTTAGTAAGCTCCTATTATATGCCAGGTACTATGTTAAGCAGGGATAAAAGAAAGCAAAAAATAATCTTTTGTATCAAAGAAAAGATTAGCAGAACTGAGATAGGCCCCTTGCAGAATGTAGAACTGTATTTAGATGAGACTTGAAGGAAGCTAGGGAAGGTAATATGTAGAAAAGCTTTCTAAATATGGGGGAAAGACAGTTAAAATACACAGAATCAGGAAATAAGTGATGTTTTCAAAAGACAGCAAAGGGACCACTGGCAATGGATCTGTAGAAAAGAGTAAGGTATAATAAAACTGGAAAGGAAGGAAGGACAGAGTAGGAAAAATGCTGGTGATGGGTTTGGAGCTGAAGCTAAAAGAAAGCCCAAAACTAAAAGGTATAGAAGATGTAGAAGAGGAATGTAGGAGTATGAAATAGCTGGTATAAGGGCAGGGAAACAGAAGATGAGTATCAAATGTGAGGAATAAAAAGTCAATATCACAAGATCATAGAGTATGTGGAAGAGAATGAAGTATAAGAAGACTGGAAAGAACAATGGAAAAGTTTTTGAAGAGTCAAAGGTCAAACAATGTGTTTGTGTGTATTTGATCCTTGAGGGAATAAGGGACACTGGGGTTTCCTGGAGGAGAGCTGAGATGGATAGACATTGGGATAATCAACTTGGTAACTGCTTAAAGATTGGATTGGAGTGGGAGAAATCTGAGGCAGGGTGACCAATCAGATGACTTTTGCAAATATCCAAGCATGACTTTAGGAAGTCCTCGGTAATAGTATGATGTGGATGGATAAATGAAAAGAAAAAATATATTTATGAAAACTATCAAGAAGATAGAAATGACAAGATTTGGCAATAGATCAAATATATGAGATTAATGTATATAAAGGGCCAAAGGATAACCTTGACATTGAATTTCAAGGATAATAGTGCCTGGGAAGAGGGTGTGCATATGTGTGCGTGTGTGTGTGTGTGTGTGTGTGTGTGTGTGTGTTTGAGAGAGGCAGTAGAAAGGGTTGTTATTTATTTTGGTCATCTTAAGTTTCAGATATCTACAGGACATACAGTTCAATCTTACAAAATGATAATTGCAAAGTGAGGACTAAATAGGAAGGAGACTAAACTGGATATATAAATCTGGCAATCATCTGCATAAAGATGAAAATTAAACTCATAGGAGCAGAAAGTATCACTAATGGAAAGAGTATGGGAGGAAAAGAGGGCCCGGGAGAAAGTCTTTAGGAACTTTGATGGCTGTAGAAAAAACAAAAAGACTGAAAGAGACAGTTGGAGAACCATGAAAGAATAGGGCCATGAAAAACTAGGAAGAAAAATGTATCAAGAAAAACAATAAGAAGAAATCTGGCCTATTGATGGCTACAGAGACATCAAGATGGATGAGCATTGAGAAAAGGCTAATAGATTTTACAATTAAGAGAGTATTGATTATTGTTAGCTTTCAATAGGATAATTTCTGTTGAATGGTAAGGTCAGAAATCACATTATAGACAGATAATATAGAAGACAATGAGAAGAAAGGAAGTAAACATAGATGATTTTATAGGAATTTCACCACCAAACAAGGGACAGGGAAAAGTAGGACACTAATGTATTGTTGGAGGTGTTGTGAAATGATTCAACCATTCTGAAGAGCAATTTGCAATAGCAATAGCCCAAAGAGCTATAAAACTGTGCATACCCTTTGATCCAGCAGGTGTCACTACTGAGTCTGAATCCCAAATAGATCATCAAAGATCCATCAAAAAAAGAATTTTTGTTCATGTGCAAAAACATTTGTAGCAGCCATTATTGTAGTGGCAAGGAACTAGAAACTGAGTAGATGTCCATCAGTTTGGGAAGGGCTGAATAAATTACAGTATATGAATGTTATGGAATATTATTTTTCTAAAAAATGTTAAACAGACTGAAAAGACTTATAAAATGAACTGATGCTGAGTGAAATGAGTAGAACCAAGAGAGTGCTAGACTTGGCTCTTCTCAGTAATGGGGTGCTTCAAGACAATTCCAATAGATTTGGGATAGAAAATGGCAGCTAAATCCAGAATTGTAGAGAGTGAATATGGATCAAAGGATCGTATTTTCTCCTTTATTGTTTGTTTGCTTTTTCTTTATTGTGTTTTTTCCTGATTGATCTTATTTATCTTTCACACATGACAAATATAAAAATATGTTTAAATATTATTATATTATTAAATATAATATATTAATATATTATATACAATTATATTAATATATTGTATATAATGTATATTAAATATATATTTAAATAAAAATTTAAATATATTTAAAATATTAAATATTTAACATGAAGTTATTCAAATATTAAATTGTGTTTAAATATTAAAATATATTTGGTCTGATTTGTCTCTCACAACATGACAAATATTAAAATATGTTTAAAAGGATTGTACATGATTAACATAACCAAAAAATGCAATAAAATCCATTAAAAAGAAAAAAAAACTGGGCATATCCTTTAACAGGGAGATAACATTACTAGATATGTACCTCAAAGAGATCAAAAAGTAAGAATACCTTCTTTCTGATCGAATCTAAGTTTTCCCAGTTAGTTACTCAAATAGAAAGAAGTAAAATCTTAATCCCAAGTAAAAATTGATTGTTAATATAAGTTCAGTACAATTTTTTTCCTATTAGAAGTGAGTAAATTGATGATGATCACATTTCTTTATCTTCCTTCCTTCCATAACTATCCCTGTTATCAGTACCAACCAAACCAATAAAGCCTTTTCCACTTCAAAATTGAGAGAATTCCTATTTGATTCAGTTTTACTTTTCTAGATGAGTACTTCCATCACTTCAGAAAGAAATGAGACTTAAAATAAACATTAAATATTTTTATCCTTTCCATTACAGATTTTATATTCTATGCATATGAAGATTCTTTAGTAAACAATTGTGAGAATCTAAAACTAGCACTCAACTATCCATTTTCTGATGACTCAGTTTGAATTGTAATTCTCTGCTAATCAATTCTTACTTTTTTCCTAATATTTAAGATCAAAGAAAAAGGATGTTTATGTGCAAAAGATACTTATAGTACCTTTTTTGGTGTATGAAAGAATTGGATTGTAAGAAGATATACAAAAACTAGGGAAGGGCTGAACAAGCGGTAGTGCAAAGCTATTGTGCTTTAAGAAATGAAGAGAGTGGCATCAGAAAAACTTGGGAAGCCTTATGAGCTGATGCAAAGTGAAATGAATAGAATTAGTAAAGCATTACATACAATGACAGCAACATTTTAATGATAATCAGTTGTGAAAAATTTATCTACTCTGATCCAGACAATGATCCATATTTCCAAAGGACTCATTAAAAAAAAAAAAAAACAACTATCTACCTCTAGAGAAAGAAACTGAATTTGAAGTCAGTATTGATGCATATTTTTAAAATTTTTACTCCTTTTTTTTAGAAAATGAGTTCACTAGAAATTGAGTGGATGCTCATCAGTTGGGGAATGGCTGAATAAGTTAAGGTGTATGAATACTATGGAATATTATCATTCTATAAGAAATGATCAACAGGATGATTTCAGAAAGGTCTGGAAATACTTTTATGAATGTTGCTAAGTGAAACGAGTAGAACCAAGAGAATATTGAACACAGCAACAAGATTATTTGATGATCAATTCTGAAGGACATGGGTCTTTTTAACAATGAGGTGATTCAGGGTAATTCTAATAGACTTGTGATGTAGAGAACCATCTGCTTCCAGAGAAAGGACTATGGGATTGAGTGTGGATCAGAACATACTATTTTCATCTATTTTGTTGTTGCTTGCTTGCATTTTGTTTTTTTCTCAATTTTTTTTCCTTTTTGATTTGATTTTTTTTGTGCAGCATGATAAATGCGTGTACAGAAGAATTTCATATGTTTAACATACTTTGGATTACTTGCCATTTCTGGGAAGGGGGTAGAGGGAAGGGAGGGAGAAAAAAATTGGAACACAAGGTTTTGCAAGGATGAATGTTGTATCTACTGGTCATCCTGCCATCTGGGGGAAGGAGTGGGGGAAAGGAGGGGAGAAATTTGAACAAGAGGTTTGGCAATTGTCAATGCTGTAAAGTTACCCATACATATAACCTGTAAATAAAAGGCTATTTTAAAAAAAGGATGAATGTTGTAAGCTATTTTGCATATATTTTGAAAATAAAAAGCTATTATTTAAAAAAAAAAAAGGAAATGAGTTTGTTTTTGTTCTTCCTTCACATGTTTTTCTTTAATCATTTACCTATAGTCTACCCCAACCTTCCTCAACTAGCATAGAGTCACAAAAATTTTTTCCTACAAATATCCTTATGATTTAGATTTTGGTCAAATCCAATTGAATTTAATATCATTCTTTATTTCAGAAATCCTCAGTGAGTACTGTGATGTATAAATACTTTGAGATACATAATTTCTGGGTAATTAATTATTTGATTAATTATGGCTTGTAAGTAATCAATAAATGCACGGTCATTTGGCTATTTCACATAAAGCAAAGACTCACTCATGAAACTCACACGGTATTTATATGCCCTTGGTAAAGTTTGGTGTTCCTGAATGTAGAAATGAACTCTGATTAATTAACAAGTAATGAGAGGATGAATATTATAATGAAAGGTGAGTTTATTCTGATGAGTGTCTAGGGGCCCTGACTTTGATTACTCAGGCTTGGACAAAGATAGTTATTTCTTTCTAGACCACTCCACTCTAGAGCAACCTAGGGAGAATTCACTTCTATTCAAACCTATTTGACTGAACCACAATGGGGCAGAATTCCCTACTTCCTAGAAAATAATTTTTTTCTGCACATAAAACAATAAGAAACGTGAAATTGGATTTCTACAATTTTGAATTGTTTATTAAAATATGTTCCTAACTGATTTTGCCTCCTGAAGGACAGTCATATAATATTTGAGTTAACTTTTTAACTTTAAGAAACTTCCTTAGATTATGAAAAGTACACAAGAGCAAGGCTCATCATATTCACTTATTTTTATCCCAAGGACAAGTTATTTAGTAGAAATTTATTAAATATTTACTTATTACCAAATATTAAGTACTTGTTGATTTGTTTACTTATTTAATGTCAGAAGTGAAAGGCACCTTAGTAATCTTCTAGTCACTTCACAGATGAGAAAATTCAGGCCCGGAAAATCAAAATGTTTTACTCTCTTTAACCAGCTGAATTTGTAGCAGATCTTGGTAAGAATCCCAATTCCTTATCTGCCAACTCGTTGAGTATTTTTTTCACAACTGATGGAATTTCATTTGGATAAATAATAACCTCAAGAGAAACATTATGGTATAGTGGAGAAATAGCATATTTTAGAATTTGAAACACCTAGACTCATCTTGTTTGTAATACACGCTGATTAGCTAACATTCTACCTGTCAATGATCAAGGGAACTTTCTGAGACTATGAGTGAAGAACACTTGCTGATGTGATATGATAAAATTAATCCTCTTCTTATCAAGAACAAGAAAAGCAATGATAAAATTTCATATTTTATTGCCCTCCTGTTCCCTCAAAATCAGTATTTTAATAACATGGGTTTTCAAAAAGCATTTTAGTTTTTAAATAGAGCTTATACAAATTAAGAAGCCAAATCTCAAAGTATCCCCCAATCTTTCCATTGAATAAAATGTTCAGCTGCAGATTTTAGATAGACAAAACAAATTTCTATCTAGATTTAAAGGTTTTATTTTTTTCAGCCTAGAAATCAATAATTTCTTAGTCAATGGAAGTCTATAGAAATGAATACCATTAGTCTTTTCTTATCTCATTATTTTGCTAAAATCTCCTTGATTTCTCATTCAAACATGTATACATAAATATATGCATATACATAGCACACATGGAATCCCTTTAAGGGGCATCATAATGATTTTTGAGGAAAGTGGTATATGGGTGTTAAAAATTGTGTGGACATGTCTGAAGAAGAAAACTGTTAAAATTTTTTCCTCATTCACCTCACCATCTCTAGACAGACCATATAAATACCTCCCCTACCTGGAATTTCAATGTATGACTCATAAAGCTAGCAGGTTATCATAGCTCATAATGAATTCTCTGAAATCCTGTATGATTTTTATTTTTCCAAATTACATGAAAAGATAATTTTCAACATTCACCTCTGAAAAATCTTATATTCCAAATTTTTCTCCATCCCTCTCCCTTCTCCTAGATAGCAACAATCCAATATAGGTTAAATATGTGCAATTGTTCCCAACCTATTTCCGTATTTGATATACTGTACAAGAAAAATCAGATCAAAAGGGGGGGAATGAGAGTAAAAATAGCAACAAGCTAACAAACAAACATCAATAACAAAATAAAGGGGAAAATATTTTGCTAAGATACATATTCAGTCTCCATAATTCTCTTTCTGGATGCAGGTGACTCTACATCACAAATCTGTTGGGACTGACATATTGTGTCACATTGTGGAAAAGAGCCAAATTCATCACAGTTGATTATCACATAATCTTGTTGTTCTCTTGGTTCTAGTCACTTCATTTAGTATTAATTTATGTAAGTCTTTCCATGTTTTTCTGTAATCAGCTTGTTCATCATTTCTTATAGAACAATAATATTTCATTACATTAATACACCATACCTTGTTCAGCTATTTCTCAACTGATGGGCTTCCACCAAATTTCCAATTCCTTGCCACTAAAAAAGGATGCTACAAACATGTTGGCACATGTGCCTCCTTTTCCCTTTTTTTGTGATTTCTTTGGTATGCAGACGCAATAGAAACACTACTAAATCAAAGGTATATATGGTTTTATAGCACTTTGGGTATAATTCCAAATTGTTCTCCTGAGTGGTTGGATCATTTCACAATTCCACTAACAAATCATTAGTATCACACTTTCCCCACATCCCCTGCAATATTTATCGTTATCTTTTCCTATCATCTTAGCAAATCTGTGAGATATAAAGTGGTACCTCACAGTTGTCATACTTTGCAATTCTCTAATCAATAGTGATTTAGAGCATATGACTTTATGAGCCATATGACTAGACATGGCTTTAATTTTTTTGTCTGTAGTTGTCTGTACATGTCCTTTGACCATTTTTCATTTGGGAAATGGCTTATATTCTTATAAATTTGTATCTGTTCTCTACTTTAGAAAGGAGACAACAATTCAATAGACTATTTTTCCAGTGAAAAAGACTTGATATTATTGGAAGTGAGTGATAGCAATGAGATATTTTTTAAATATATAAATGAATATTTTGTGTAGGAACAAGGATTAAGTTTATTCTACTTGGGTTGGATAGGAGAGTGATGGGATTTATAAGAGTGACAGAAAATGATTTTAGCTAGATATACAGAAAAAAATTATTACAGGTATCTAAAATTGTAGTACCTCAGAAGTTCTCCTTCACCAGAGGTTGCTAAACAGAGCTAGGGCAATAATTTGTTAAGAATGATGTAAAGTTTGACATGTAGGTCAATCAATCAAGTAATTAAATAACATTTATGAAGCACCTATTATATCTCAGGAGAATGAATTTCCTTTAGTATATCACCTGATTGGGATAGGAGCTGTTTAGTTTTTGTCTTTATCCTTAGTGCCTAACTCTGCCTTGCACATAACCAGTTGTAAGATGCATCCAGGATAAAGGAATATAGACATGAAATGAAAGATCATTATCAGAGATAGCAAGAAAGCCAGTATAAATAGACCATCTAAGGAAAGTGTTATGTAAAGGAGACTAGAAAATAGACAGGAGCTTAGAATGGCAAGCAAAGAAGTTTATATCTCAGCCTAAAAATAATAGGGAGACTCAAATGTGTGATATCTTATATGTAATAGTCACATAGTAAATACTTATGAAATGAATTTCATAGAATTCTATATTTATGTCTGAAAAGGACTTTGGGAATTATTCAAGTTAACCCTTTATTTTACAGTAGAAGAAACCAAGATGCAGAGGTACTATTTGTCTTCACCAAAGTCATATAAATAGTAAATGATAGAAATGAGATAGATTTTGTTCTTGAGCTATAGGTCCAACACACATTCTGTCTATTATAACATGTCCTTTCTTGAATATATTGCATTTATTTAATTAAATTCACTTTTGCTTAGCTAATATAGCCTATTTAAATAACTTCGTGTCTAAATTATCAATTCTATTTATGATACTGCTACTTTTATTTTTGCTTCAAAGGCTATCACTGCTTTGTTTTGTCTCTTATAAACTACTATATAATTGGTATATAGTAAGCATTTAATGCATGCTTATTGAATTGAATTGCATGCAAGATGTTATTTTTTAGATAATGGAGGTTGATATATTTTTTATCTTTAATAATCTCATAGCCTGTTATTAAACATATGGCCTCACATTCACTGCAATTGAATTTAGATGTAGCAAATGCTGACAAAAAGCCCTGGAGAATAGCAAATAACCTTGTGAATTAACCACAATCATCAAAGTATACTTGCATACTCATCAAAGTACCATACTCCACTACCAGGACTGGCAACTTTTAATTCAGGCCTTTCCAAAAGGATGCTGAGGCTGCCAAATAACATTTAAATGGAGATTCTGAAGAATATTTAACCTAATGGTATGAGATTATTTTTTTATCATCTGGCACTAAGCATTTATGCAATAGTTTTTCATTTTCAAAGCACTTTACTAAAATTAGAGAATTAATCCTGGAAGTCCTCTGTGATAAGTAAAAACTTTGCACCTTTTTGCATCTAATAGGTTAACTGATTGACTCATGACAACAGATGGATCAGAAATCAGGAAATTCTGACTATTCTGTGTTCAAACTTCTCAGCTCTGAAAATATGATCTTGTCTTTTTTTTAAAATTATGATTTGTTATGATGGTTCATTTATGTTCTGATCTATGAAAGCATATCGTACATTTCCTTAGAATGGGCTTTGTGAGATGGAGCAAGCATTCTACCTATGAGTTTTTTTTTTAGCATTCTTAAGAGACACAAAAAACAATCCTGAAGAAATGAATGGATGTTTACCAGTTATATAAATCAGCAGAGAGGCAGGATGGTGTAGTGGAGAATATGCTGAGCTTAGCACAGCCTCTTATTTGGTTTCCTGGTCTCAAGGTTCTTCTCATTTGAGTCCAACCTCCACACAACTGCCAAAATGATTTTTCTAAAGCATAAATCTGAGTGCATCATTATGTCTACTCTATGCTATCTAAACTCCTAGATTTGTCATTTAAATCTCTTTACAATATGACCTCTTCCTATCTTTCCAATATTTTTACATATTCATCTTCTGTGATTTAACTATGCTAGCTCATTTATATGTCTGCACAATTTGTTATCTCATGTCTTTGTTCTGCCAGTAATGGAACTCACTCTATTAACTACTTCTACCTTTTGGAATTCCTGTGATACTTCAAGACTCAGGTCAGCTCAAGCACCATCTTATGCATGAAGCCTTTTCTTATTCACCCATCCTGGCTGCATAAATTTCCTCCAAATCTCCCTGGATATGTAGATTATAAATATATATGTAGATATGTTTGAGTATACATACATATAAGTAAAAAACAGGTATATAGTATACATTTGTAGAGTCTAGAATTCCCCAACCAAGGAATTTCAAGTCTTTTCCTCCTCCCCCACCCCTAATGAAGGGGCAAGATAATTGTACCAAAATAAGAGACAGATAATTCCATTATGATCATATGAGGGGCTTAAAAATCACAATGGGTTTAATGATCATAGGTGCTGTCTAGAGATGGATTCTGGACAATTTATTGGATCTCAGATCCCCACCATGCAGTTTGGGGTGCAGGCCGAACTATTCCGTGAATCCCTGCAAAGACCCCTTCAAAGTCCCATGGCAATTACAGGAATCAAACAAAGAGTTATAAAGCATCATTCCATATGTCACTGGGGATTTGCCAAGTTCTACCTTTGGGCCCAGAATTCAGGCATCCATGCTACTAACCTTGAATGACTGATTAGACATCCAAGGTTATGTGGTGAACACAGTGAAGGCTGTGTTGTGGTGTTTTGTCCTTGTTATGTCTCACTGTATCTTGTACCTGGTTACTATACCCTTGTTATGGTTTTCAATACAATAGAAAGCTCATGAGGCCATGTACTGGTCAGTTGGAGTAAGTTCCCAGACACTCACAAAGTTATTAGCTAGGTACATTGTCTTTATAACAGTTTTCACACCTGCAGCTACTTAAAATGGCTTTCACCCTAACTGGCTTCCTACCAATCAGAGCCCCACAATATCTATATGTGTTTATGTGTATATGTGCATGCACATATATAAGCATGTGTATTCCTACAAAATATGTAATTTTATACATATGTCATGAATAGATAGCTATACTATATGTGTGTGTGTGTGTGTGTGTGTGTGTGTGTGTGTTTTATACACATGTTATCTTTCCTATTAGGATGCAAGCTACTTGATGGCGGGAATTTTCTTTTTAGTCTTTGGATCCTCATTTCTTAGGACCTATCCAATAGGAAGAGCTTAATGAATTTGCATTGCCTGAGTGTAGGAGAGCTATAGTTGGTTTTGTCCTCTGACAATTACTGGCTATGTGACCCTGGAAAATTTCCTTATTCTCTGTATATATATCAAGCAGCTCCTCAAAACTTAACTACTATGGTATAGAGAAAAAGCTGTTGAAGTTAGAGGACATAAAAGGATGTAGAAAGATATGTAGTGGGGAGGCAATAGATTAGGAAGGAGAGATGAAGGGATGTGATTTTGTCACATCAAAGGACATGGATCCAAATTCTGGATCTTCTTCTTCATTCTTCTCTTAGTCCTGGTCCTGACTTTTCAGACTTCCAAAATTCATCTCTGTTGATGTATTATCCAGGAATTTCTGTCTGACCTCCTTGTCCTGAGATATCCAACTATTTATTCCTGAATCCTTCTCACTCTGGAATATTCTTCTACAATACTCATTCCATTTTCTTATTGGAGAGGTTCTTCCTGGGGCTTATATTTGATGAAGGGGCCCAGTCTGGCTAACCTTGATTGAACTCCCAGGCTCATTTTTATTTCCAGAACTTAAAAATCATTATAGTTCATCTTCTCATCTCCTCCTGTTTCTGTCTCTCTTTCTTTTACACACACACACACACACACACACTCAGTCACTTTTGTGCCTTTCTTCTACCACAGAAGAATATTTCCCATTGAAGTCAAGGATCTATTGTTTTTATCCTCATGCTTTGCAGGAGGTTTGAGGCATAGTAAACATGAAGAAATTCTCATTTTCTTCCTTTCCACCTGCATGACTTTAGGCAAGTCATTTATCTTCTCAGATTCCTCATCAGTACAATGAGAGGATTAAACTAGCTGACTTTTACGATCTCTTCCTGCTCTAAATCTATGACTTCTTAAAATCATAGATATGTTGTGATCTGCACTGGTAGAAAAAAAAAGTCTTCTTAAATTCAGAAGGAAATTAAAATAAATAAGTTTATTGAGAGATTAAAAACTTTTGATGTATCAGTTCACACAGGATTTGAAATTATTAACTCTTTTCCCTGAAGCTTAATTCCTTTCATTTATATAGAGAAGGGGTCCTTGGATTGCACTAGCAATATCTGCTGATCCAATAACAAGAACTAATAGTCTGTAATATCAGAATGAATACATGTATTCCTCCCTTTACCTTTTATTGTTTATGATATTGATTCCATGGCTTTTTGTGTTGTATCTGAAGTTTAATTCCATTTTCTCAGGAACTAAATATCATTGACTCTGAGTCAATGATCAGTCTTAAAGAATGATTCTGGGCATTTAGTAAGGGAAATTGCATTTAATCAGTCACTGTGGTTTATCAGTCACAAATCATGACAAGGTTATGTCATTTCCTATTTGAAAGTTGTCCTAGATGCTTAGATCAGAGGAATACAATATGCTTACCTTGATTCATCATATGTTTTGCATGTGTTTCATGATATGTGGTAGAAGAAAATGGAAAACTTGATTAGACAATAATGTATAATGTATATAACACTATAATTATAATATATATGTAATAGCATATTTAGTACTAGTAGAGTGACTGGATTCAAAAGAGAAGTAATGAAGGAATAGATTTCCATCATGGTGGTCTACCATGAAATTTTTCAGATATTCCTGCATCTTTCAATATCAATATGCAGTGTGCTTATCAAATTTGAAGAATTTTTACATACACCAGGAAAGGAATGTAATCAACATAACAGAATATGTAGTCTCTAAGGGGTTCAGACATATGGAAGTGCCTGGAAAGAAAACTATTACTATTTTGTGAGATATTTGAAAGTATTATAGAACATATTTAAGGGTTCACAATCTTTCAATAATTTTATATGAATCTATTTGAGCTATTTTGTGTTTGCACTTGATTCAGTTACTAAAACCACACACATACAATTGTGTATGCTATTTGAATTTTACCCTTCAGCTAAGCTTATTCAGTAACTTCCATAATATTACCCTTGTCTTTCTTTTTTGAGTTCATTGATTATATTTTATCAAAAAATAAATTTCTTGACTATTTGTATTGCTGAAAAACCAAGCCGTTGTGTGGATATTTTTCAGTAGGTAGACATACTATAATACATTTCAATTTATTTCTGTATATAGTTGTTTTCATGCTGTCTTTACAAATAAAGATGTTTTCCTCTGGAACTCTTGATAATTACTAGTTGCATCTCTTTTGACAAGTCACTGAATCTCTCTAGACTCTGTTTCTCCATCTGCAAAATATGGATAATAATAGTATCTACTTTTCAAGGTTCTGTGAGACACTAATGAAGTAATATACTACATCTTGCAAACTTTAAAGTATTATATATATGTTAACTATATTATTATTTTAATATTAATTTTCTTACTATGAGCAATTCACTCGATCCTCAATATTCCAATCAACTTTAATTTAGATGACTTACTGCTTTGAATTGGTAAAAAGGAGTTTCTATAAGAGGAGTTTCCTATTACAATTAGAACATTACCCTCCAAATAGTTAATTATAGCACATGATATTTTATATATTCTTATATGATAATGGGGATAAACTTTTTTCAATATTTGGAAAAATTATCCTCTTCTTTTGAAAATAATTTTACATGACCAAACTGGCTCGATCAGAATGCTTAAAAGAGCTAGACATATATCGATAGGTTTTCTCCTCAGGTATATTAAATTAATTGAGCATATTGTGGCTTCTGCAGCATGACATTTTGCTAGTAAATGATTCATGGTGAGTCCCCACCACAGTGAACAGCAAACTTTCACCAGAAGCAGATGGGAGAATGCTCTTGGCCATTGGCAACCACTTCAGGTTCACTGAGGAGAAACTGAAGTTCACAGGAAATTGACTACAATCTGCTACTGGCCAGATTTGATTCACCTTAGGTACACCATTCTCCTGAAGTAGCATTCAACGCAAGCAGATGGAAGTCTATAGGTGAACTTTCACAGGCATTTAAAAATCAGCTGTCAGGATGGTTATGAAGTCTTTAGAGGAGTATTTGGGGTAACTTCCCCATTCATACCTATTCTCTTCTCCCCAGAGAAGACACTAATAGTGCCTTAGGATTTGATGACTTAATTATTTTGGGCTCTTGTCAATAGGAGAATTTCTAAAACAAAGCAGAATAAATAAATGTCAAAATACAATTTAAATTAATTAACTCACAATCTTTGCATAACCTCTTATTTCCCTACTTAGTTCCTGTGTAATACATACTCAGATTTCCCCCAGTAGAATTTTACTATATCAATACATTTTTCTCTTTTTTCTACTTCTCATCTAATTATACTTTGATTGTATATTTTATTTTTATCTTAAACTTGATTTGTAGAATTTTAGAGCTAATAGGGAATTAATAGACAAACTAGTCCCACTCCTTTGTGTGAGCAATATGAATCATTAGGTGATAGAAAGCAAAATCTTTGAATGGAACTACTTTGTTTTTATAATGCAGTACTTAACACAGTGCCAAGTAAATATGTCTGTTAAATACTCATTGAATGAATAAATACTTAATGAAAATACATATAGATACTTCTAATGATGTATCTGAATCATGAACTATGAGTTGGTTTTCTTTTATTGGTGACAGATTGCCATGAATTCATTTGCATTTTCCTCCATAGTTTCTTGTGATTGGCATCATGAATCTATGAGACAGCACAATAGTCCAGCTTATTTTCCAGTGCTAAACTTAATTGATCTGCTTCAATATAAAACTCATGATTTTTGGCCATAGTATGATATTTCTCTATAGCAAACCAATTGTTATAAGTTGTTCAAAATATGGCTGCCAATTGTAAATCTCATCTTTTTCATCAGTTCCCTTTTCTCCAAATCTAGATATAGATGAACAAAACAGATAAGCATGATTTTATAGCATTTATATATGCTACATTATAGATCTAGGTTTAAAAGAAACTGGGCCATGCTTTAGAGAAATATCATCCACAAGAGTATTGTATTTTAGGGATACCAATTCATAGTTTTCAGTTCTTACTTTGGACAGATAATATCATGATACTAGCAAATATGGGAGGAACTGGTGAATATTTTCTGAACAATTAAAACATATTTCTCAGTAAGTTATGGAAATGAATGTATGAGTGATTGGAATCTACCATGGGAAATATAATGAAGAATATAACAATATTCTGAAAATAAGAGAAAGCCTGCAGGACTATTTCTTAAAAAGAAAGTAAGTTTTGAAAACTATCAACTTGTTTTACAGATATATTTTCCATATCTTTTCTTTTTGTTTAATAACACCTGATGGTTAATGGACTGACTACATAGGATTCTTTCTATGCAGATGAAATTAACTTTTAAATAACTTTATTAAAATTTAAGATGTTAAAGTTAAATTGTCCAAAGGTATTATTGGATTTACACTTGGCTATTTTATTCTGTCATGGGTGTGTATGTGTGTGTATGTGTGTGTGTGTAAGAGAGAGAGAGAGAGAGAGAGAGAGAGAGAGAGGTGGGGGTCAAGGAGGGAGATAGGGAGATGTTGGAACTATGAACATTTTAATAGAAGACAATTTGATAATATTATACAATGATAGAAGAACTGTAATTCTTGTGAATAAAATGTGGGGTTTTTTAAAGTTCTTTAATGGAGCATCTGGTGATCATTTGACTTCCATTCAAATCAATTTGCTAAGGAACTTAAGGGGATAATATGGTAAAGGGAAAATATGATATACATGAATCAATATCCCTGTTGCAGTGAGATGCCTATGATTATTTAAACTCTGTTTATGAAGTTCCCTATAGACATTTAAACTGTATAAGAAGAAAATTCTAAAAACGAATTGAGGTTTAAAGATTATTTAAATTTCACTAGTTATTAGAATAAATGCTTCTCCTAACTTTAGGGAAGTAATGATTTCCCATAACTTATATTTACTTTGCTCAAACCCATGATTTTTGTGTCTTAGGAAACTCCTTATAAGGAACTCTATATACTAATGTCAATCCATACCTGTTTTTTTCTTCTTATAGCCTCATATAATTACTGGGGCAATGACAGATTAAGTAGCTGTTTTAACATCACAGAGCGATTTTGTGTCAAAAGCAAGACCTTGACACAAGTCTTTCTGACTCCAACATAAGCTCTCTATTGCAGATAATATATAGCAGTTTCTCTTCCATTAGATGGTATTTTTAAAAGAAACTCCTGTACTATTTAAATACTAGGTTCTTCATTTAATTTCTTTTTTTTCTTTTTTGAATTTAAATATGTGTACTTCATATAATGTCTCTGGGGCTTCCTATTTTAACCCATCATATTTTCTATAAGTCCATTAGTTTTCCAAAGCATAAGGGAGAAAACCATAAATTTCACATATCAATTATATGTATACAACTGACAAATGAAGCATGTAACATTTTATATTTTATCCAAAATGAATAGTTGCTATTCAAGTAAAAGGAATTCTAAAGGGGAAAAAACCAAAATGAAACAAAACAAAATTCTGAAAAAAAATTTCTGGAACTTGGTATTTTGAAGATATATTCTTATCATATTCTTCCTCTTCTTCTTAGTTACCTATAGTTACCTGATAGCACTCATGATATAAAGCTCATGCTATATTCATGATAACTATAAAACATTCATAAATAAATATTGCCACCTCAGAAAAGAAAGAAATGACAAAAATGGTAATTTTTAATTAATTTTGGAAATACCAATGTTGGTTTTCTTTGTATACATACAAACATGTATTTTAGGTGGTAATATTTCAATAGTTATATAGGTATATATACATATATATGTGTGTGTGTGTGTGTGTGTATATACATGTATGCGTGTGAAGAG
This sequence comes from Sarcophilus harrisii, assembly GCF_902635505.1. NCBI lineage: Eukaryota > Metazoa > Chordata > Mammalia > Dasyuromorphia > Dasyuridae > Sarcophilus > Sarcophilus harrisii. Next base: position 101,836,789 of record NC_045431.1, read on the forward strand.
AAAAAGAGACAATAAAGTATCATTATAACTTTTTGATTGTTTTGGTTTAGGATAACATTTTGGCAGCTGTACAAAGGATGGATTGGAGGGGGAGAAGTTTAATAGTAGTCATTATAGATGTGCCTATATAATCACTTTGTTCAATGACCAATAAGTCAGTTTCATTGACCCAAAGTTTTCAAGAAGTGGGGAATCCCTCAAGAAGATTTGAAATTTGAAAGGGTTCCGGGTAAAGAGACATTGTAGAGTTTATTTTATCAGCAAACTATATTCACACATGTACAAATGATCAAGTACCTTTCAATAACACAGTTAAGAAAAGCAGTAAGTGCTATAGAGCTTGGGTCAATAAGCATGATATTTACATCTGATTTCCTTTAAGTCCATAGAAAGGATCTTTAATTATTAGTATACTGATCATTTGGAGGAAGAAGAAAAGATACAGATCTAGTAGAGTTGACTGACTAGTTACCAAAATTCTTGAGGAGGTAGTTACAAGAATTCTTGGCTTTTTAAGTTATGTTCAAATGTAGTACCAAGGTGGATTCACTTTATTCAATTTAGTATTTAATATCTTCCAAAATACTTTCTTGTGTCAACACCTTGATACAAGGATTTTGAAGGACACAAAGGATTTTAAGAAGTTACACAAAGGAGGAGGAGGAAGAGTACACTCCCATTATTCCAATTATACAGGTGCCTAGGCTTGCACCTGGATATCATCATTTAATCCTCCCTCTTAATCACCTTATTCCTTCCTCCATAAAGCAATCTGTGACCAAGATGTGTTGATTCTACCTTTAAAATGTTTTTCCCTATACCCCCTTCTTTTCTTTGATACTGCAACAATTAGCCTTCATTATCTCATTCCTAAATTCCTGTATTTGAAACAGGTCTATCCTGTGCTATTTAAACTGTGTCATTTAAACTAGCTTAATCAATAAATCAGCATGCTTTTATGAAGAGTTAATACATGCCAGGCACTGAAGATAGAATAGGAACACACATTTTTGACCTTCAAGGATCTCACATTCTAACATCTCACATTCATACATGTGTCTATATCTGTATGTGTATATATGTGTGCCTTTTAACTTACTCTTTTAACTTTCCTTTTAACTTACTCTAAGATCTTTTTTTTTTTATCACATTGTAGCCTTTAGCTAAAACAAAATAGTTGTTTTATTTCTTATTATTCTGCAGCAGAAATAAATTTACATATAATAATAAAAGGCACTCAAATACAATTTTAATACTTTCAAAGTACCTTATATGTTATATTTAAATTTGACTCAAAAAACCCCTCTGAGGTATGTACTATTATTATGTCCACTTTACAGATCATCACAATGAGTCTGTGAAAGTTTACATAATTTTCCTAGGATCCGTAAACTATGTAAGTATCTGAGAGAGGATTTGAACTTGTCTTCCTGACTCCAAATATAACACTCAATCTGTTATACTCACTCAATATGAGTATACCTGAGTAACATTCTGATGACACTAATTATCTCTTATAGTCAAATCCAAAAAATAATTGAGTTAAGAAAAAATGCCAACATAGTTATAAGTTTATGTAATATTCTGGTTTGCTTTCTGAAAGTCTTGGGACCAGCCTTTGTTTCAACAGAGTAATCACCACAAGATTAGCCAGCGTTAAAGTCCAAATTCTTTATTATCTCCTTCAGTCTCCCAATCTTCATCAGCAGTCTCATGCAATCAGCCAGCCAGCAGTCTGCACATCCAAATGTAATGTCCTGCTTTCTAGAGCTCCCAAGTTGGAGGTGACAAAACGTACCCTTGCATTCTAGAGCCCCCACACCAGGGTGAGCAAAATGTAGTGTCCAGACTGGCTCTCTGGAGGATCTTGGGACCAGCCCCAAGTCCTTAGTCTTTAATGGAGAAATGATAAAGGCAGGAGAGCCACTAGGATGGTCTCTATCTTGAAGTCGGTCTCTAGCTGAGTCCAAGAGCTTGAGCTCCGGCCTCTAGTTCTCTGTCTTCTCTCCTCGCTCCCTGGCTGAGTTTGTCTCTTGTTTATATACTCTATTACAATTACGTCATTACAGTATACTGAGAATAAACCAATCATTATATCAAAAGGTACCATTATTTGTTGTAAGAGTAAATCAATCAGACTTAACTAGAGAAGTCACATGCTAAAGTAGATAACCATTGTATTGTCAATTCCACTGAGTTAACACCTTGTTTAAATCAATCATACTGTCTGAAGTATATTTCTCCAAAGTTCCTGCCATTTACAAATTTACTATTTTGTTGATCCTTAGTGGGAGGGACAAATGCTCCCCTGATGGAGTATTATCTGCTTGTTAGTGTCTGGGACAAACCTAATTTCCCAGATGAGGCAGATTCAAGCTTTACTCAAAAATATTAATTTTTCTTTAAAGAAAAAAAAAACAGTGAGAAAAATTAATGTAATAAAAATGCTTGCTGCATCAATAGTAAATTAAATAAAAGAAATTATTAAACAAAACACTTTGACTAAGCTTTTCAAATGTACTATGCATTCTCTAAACATTGTAAGCTTTAGCCTAGCAAAAAGAGTGCTGGACTTAGAATCAGACTCTTTCATCTCAAAAAGTCACATAACATGGAGAAAGTCAGTCATTTAAACTAGCTTAATCAATCAATCAGCACACTTTTATGAAGAGTTGATACATGCCAGGCACTGAAGATAGGAGAGGAACACACATTTTTGACCCTCAAGGATCTTACATTCTAACATCTCACATTCATACATGTGTATATATGTATGTATATATATGTGTGCATATGTGAGAGTGTAAATAAACAAATACATACATGGATATGTATATATATTCATAGAAATATATTATTTATATGGAAAATTAGTGGGTGGGTGTCAGAGAATATGTCAACTATAGGGATCCAGAAAGTATTCATGAAGAAGATATTACTTGAGTAGAGAATACAATAATTTCAAAACTTTTTAAGAGTTTATTTATTTATTTATTTATTTTTGCTGAGACAATTGGGGTTAATTGACTTGCCCAAGATCATACAGCCAGGAAGTGTTCATTGTCTGAAGGCATTTTTGAACTCAAGTTTTCCTGACTTCAGGGCTGGTGTCCTATCCACTACACCAACTAGCTGCCTCAATTTTAAGAAGTTTAGTACACTATCATCATTCCAATTATATAGATTGTGTCTAGGCTTACAACTTGGGTGTGATGTTGACTACTCATTCTCTCTCACCTTAGTCCTTCCACTGTATCCAATCTGTGACCAAGACTTGTTGTCATGTTAGTAGACTGAATAGAAAAGGTGTGAGAGATGTTGCAGAAGTGGTAAAGACAAGACTTGATAGCTGATTCATATGTAAGATGAGAGAAAATGAGAAAACTGTGAACCTGGATGTTTAGAAGGATGGTAGTCCCTTCTGTAGAAATAATACACAGAATGGATATAAGCCTATAGGAACACACACAGAGGATTTTGTGATAAAAAAAATATCACATATAATAAGATGAATTACCCATTTGTCTATCACACTGGCTGGCCTGGGATTTTATGAGTACAGGATTAGGATAATCAGTCAAGTCAAGCTCTATTTAATGTATATTTGTTGATGTTCTTTACTAATATACTCTGCTGATGTTTCATTGTGGCAAGGAAGAATGCTTCTCCAAAGGCTATGACAGTTTCATACAAGCTCTGAGACAAGATAAAAAGTAATCAGACACATGGCACTAATTATCAAAATACTGACTATCAAGTAATAGTTTTATTTCTCTTTTACTTAGTTCTTTATTTCTTTTGTTTCTTCTTTCCTTCCTAACTTCCTTACTTTGCTTCCTTCCTTCCTTTATTCCTTATTTTCTTTCTTTCTGTCTGTCTGTCTGTCTTCCTTACCACTCACAAAATCATCTTCTAAAATTATATGGAAAAATTAGAATCTCTATTTCTGGAGGGAGTATCTCCAAAAAATGAAAAAATGGATATGAACTGTCAGGAGCATCTATTGAAAATGCAAATTTAAACTACCTAGAAGAAAATGTAATAACAAAAGAGATACTAGGAAATTTGTCTTTTTTACCTTTTCCTTCAATTTTCAAAATTCAAAAAAGCATTCTAAATGACATTTTAAGAATCTTTAATAATAGAAATCAACATAGTTAACAGAGAAGTTTGAAAATGTTAATTGGGGCTACGGAAAACTTTTGAATAGAGTGAAATTGAATAATTCTAGGACTGACTCTCAAGCTCTTAAACATAAAAAGTCATTTAAAAATCTGTCATCTAAGAGGGAGTAGGTATGTGTCAATAAAATACAAGATAAATAATATATCATAAAATTAATATATATTAGTTTATATATATATATATGTATATATAAATATGGATATAAAATGAAGTTATAAAGAATTCACTTTTCTCTGAGAGCTACACATATGTATAGGATAAATATTTGTGTATATTCTGTTTAACTTGGACTATGGGAATTCTGTCATATTCAGTGAGAAACATGGAAATGTTGCAGAAACACTAGGTGACAGATTGAGTATTATCCTTGGATTCATGGGTTCCTCATTTCTTTCTGAGGTTATTGTACATTCTCACTCACCTCATCCTTAAGTCATTTCTCTCTAATGGCATGTAAAGCTGTGTCTTTGTGCCTGGGATCACATCACATTGATTTTATTCCCATAGAGCAAAAAAAAAAAAAAAAAAAAAAAAAAAAAAAAAAAAAAAGTAAAAGTTTTGTAGTTATTTGTTTTCCATTCCAATATAGTCTCAATTCCAGTAATCAAAAACTGAGGAATTAAATGCACAGAATTTAGAAACAAGTGAACAAATTTTCCCTGTTTTGCCGTGATGTCAGAGTTTGCATAATTTACTTATAGTCTTTCAACATCTTGATCTTGTTGCTAGCTTGAGATGTAGTCTTCTGAAAGAATATTCTTCACAGGCAGGAAGGAACTTATCTGACTTTCATTCAGGAAGCAGAACTTGGAAGGTTGGCAACAGAAAGCTTGTCTTAATATGAGAAGAAGGATTTTTCCTTGATGCATATAATTTGCTAAACAAGAAATTTGAAGTACTAAGAAGACTTGATATCCAGTCCTGACTTTCACAATTGTTAGTTGCGTGACAAGACAGTCATATCAACTCCCTACTCTTCAGTTTTCTCAGCTGTACAATGGAGGTAATGATATGATAACTGTGCTTCCTCCATCTCTAATTTGTCACAATTATAACAATGATAATAATAATAACTAACATTTATATAGCACTCATTATGTGCCAGGCATTGTGCCAAGTGCTTTACAATTATTACTTCATTTGATCCTCACAACAACCCTGCAAAGTAAGTGATATTATTGTCCCCATTTTACAGATAAGGAAATTAAGAAAAAGAAATTAAGTGAGTTGTCCCAGGGACAGGTAATTAATAAGTCTCTAAGGCTAAACTTAAACTCTGGTTTTATTGACTCCAGGACTAACACTTTATCTACTAAGCCACCTAGTAGCACATTATAAGGAAAACAAAAGATCAACAAGTAATTACTTAAGCACTGACTCTATTAAGCACTATGGTGGGCACTGAGAATATAAAGGTAAAAGTGGGATGCAGTCAAAGCAATACTAAGAGTAAAATTTATTTCTCTAAATTCCTACATCAACAACATACAAAGAAAGACAAAATCAATGAATCGTGCAAGCAACTAAAAATCCTGAGTACCCAGTAGAAAACTTGAAAATGAAAGATGATATTATTAAGATTGAAAGAATGAAAAAAGCCTATTGACCTAAGAAATAAATCTAGGAGCTAGTTTTATGAAGAAAATAAGATAAATAAGCCATTGATTAATTTGATTTAAAAAAGAAAGAAAGAAAGAAAAATATCCAGTATCAAAAATGAAAAGGATGAAATTCCCACCAAGAAAAATTAAAGTAATCATTAGAAAATATTTTCCCTGTTATATGCCAATAACTCTGAGCAAAATCAATGAATATTTGCAAAAATATGAAATATCTATATTATCAGATCAAGAAATAGCAACCCTAAATTATCCCATCTTAGAAAAAGTCATTGAATACTACATTAATGAACTTCCTGGGAAAAAATCCACAGGGCTAGATGAGTTCAAGAGTGAATTCTATAAAACATTTAGAAAACAACTAATTCCAATGCAAAATACATGGTTTTAATTATAAAATTAAAAAAAAAACTTTTTTGTAGAAATAAAACTAATGGAACCAAAATTAGAAGGAAAACAGAAAATTGGGAAACAATGTTTTCAGCAAGTGTCTTTGATAAAGACCTCATTTCTCATATATTGAAGATGGGTCAAATTTATAAGAACACAAGTCATTCTCCAGTTGACAAATGGTCAAAAGAACAGAAAGGTTTCAAACGAAGGAATTAAAGTTACCTACAAGCATATAAAAAGATCTTTAAATTACTTTTGATTAGAAAAATGTAAGTTAAAACAATTCTGAGGTACCACCTCATACCTATTAGTTTGTTCAATATGACAAATGGAGATATGTTGTAGAGAATGTGGAAAAATTAGGACTTTAAAGCACTATTGCTAGAGTTGAGAACTGATCCAACTATTCTGGAGAGGAATTTGGAACTATGTCTAAAGGTCAACCAAACAATGCCACTACTAAGTCTATATCCTAAAAAGATCGTAAAAAATGTAAAGAACCTATATGTATAAAAACATTTAATGGTAACCTATTTTGTATTTTCAAAATGTTGGAAATTGAGGGGATGGTTATCAATTGGGGAATGGTTGAACAAGTTGTAATATATTAACATAATGGAGAGCTATTGTGCAATAAATAATGATGAAGTGGCAGATTTCAGAAAAACCTGCAGACTTATACAAACTGATGCAAAAAGAAATGAGCAGAACCAGAAAAACATTGTATGTAATATCAGCAACATTGACTCAGCAACACAGCAATACAAGACAAGCACCAAAGACTCACAAATTCTATCCATAACCAGATAAAGAACTGATGGACTAAGAATGTAAATCAAAGTATATTTTTCATTTATTTTATTGTTTTTCATGTTTTTTTTTTTTTTTTTTACATTTGATCTGTTTCTTCTTTGACAACTGTGACTATATGGAAACACGTTTCACATTATAGCACATGTATAAATTATCAGACTGCTTCCTATCTTTGGAAGAGGAGAGCAGCAGGAAAAAATTTGAAATTCAAAATTTTGTAAAACTGAACATTGAAAATCTTGACATTTAAGTGGGGGAAAATAAAATACTGTTAAAATACTATTAAAAGTACTCCTGTCCTTAAAATTTACATTCTCTCCTAGAAATACAACATACACATGATTTTCAGAGATGGCATTGAATTCCTAAGGCTTGGAAGTGAGGAGAGATGCATCCCAGTTATGTATATGAGTCAATTCAAAGGCACAGAGATGGAAAACAGCATGTGAATAATAACTCTTTGTAAAACTCAAAACACTAAGGAAATGTTCAGATGTATTACATTAAATTGCTTCTAAATAATTTGAAGTATATGAATGTGAAGAAGGCTACCTATATCAACAGAGGTATTCAAATTGATGTTTTTTAGTCATCAAAGGAATTCCAACCCGAGGTGGAATTTTAGAATAAGCAGTCTATGTTTCACTATGATTCATAAGTCTGGGATTCAGATACTTCCAACAGTAGTTGTCAGTGGAATTGTAAGAAAAGTAAAAGGATTCAAAAAATAAAAGTTAAAAAAAAAAAAAAAAACAGAAAAGGAGCTTACAACTTACAATAATAGCAGTGTTCTCAACATAGTGCTGGCCATGTAAGCTTGGGAAATTGGTCTTTATGTGATAAAAACAAAAACCTGTCCCAGAGGTAATAGAAAGAATACACATTTATACAGAGCTTAAAGGTTTAGGCTGAGTCTCTAAGAGTTACAATGAAGTTCCAGAAGCTTTGGCAGCTCAATGAGATGTAACTTTCCAACCCCAAAATGGGAGAGATGAAAGTATAGTAAAAGGACCTGCTCACACCAAAGCTGGTCTTTCATTCTGTTTTAATATTCCAGCCACATTCTTATTGTTTATACAATTAGATTTAATCAGTCTCCCATTTAGTGAAATAATTTGATTGGTACATTAATTAAAGAATACCATCATAAAGTAGAAAGGTCATTGTAAGTGAATAAGGTGGAAGGATAAAGGAAGAGAGGAGTGTAAACTGTATTCCAACTGTGGGTTTGGAAAAGAAGCCATATTATTTTTCAAGAATTTGAATTGTGTATCCTTCATTATTCTTTATTCTTTATATCTCACTTTAATATGGGAACTGGGGGAGGAGAATGATAGAGTTGTATTCTTGAAAAAGATTTCCTGGGAAAATCCTTTTATGTCTTTCTCTTCCTTATTTTAAATGAAATTTTTTTTGCCTTAGAGACATATGTATATTATTTCTTTATTAATGTATGTTGCTAAGTTCAAATCTAAATGAGTCAGTGAAGTTGTGTTGATATTTATTTTACCGGTAGGCAAATAGTCCTTTAGCAAAATATAAAGTAGGCAATCTGTCTTAAGATTCTCTTTTATGTATCTTTCTAGGGCCTTTCTGTCCTCTTCTCCATTAACCTTTGGACCTAAATTTGTTATGTATAGGACCCAATCTCCACCAGCTGTCAAACTCTCTAAACAGTTAGTTACTGATATGTTTTCTTATTACACTGTAATGTGTTGCACCTTGCAGTTATTTCAATTGCACAAAAGCCCTATAGGGGAAGTTTAACTTTATTTCTATCCCAATAATATACTCAAGGGAACTGGGATTTAGAAAGGTTACATGACTTTCAGACATGTATTAAATATAAAAAGATGTTATTTTAATCCAATTCCTAATATTCATACTCTATTATACAACCTTTTACCTACTAAATTTGATATTTCTGAATGTATTATATATATTTATATCACATAATGAAAGAGAATAGTTTGCTGGAGGAATAAAGTCTAAATGTGATCATTATGAGAGAATTAAAGTAAAAGTTTTCTTTTTGTGCTCTTAACAGCAATTGGCTTTGTGTTCTCCGAAGCATTGTATTGATGTTGAGGCTCTTGTGTTACAAGAATTCTTGAACATCATTCTTAACACTCCAAAAAAGTTGTAAGGTCTAAAACTTGTTCTTTTTGAGCTCAATGGAGACACTTATCATATGATCTTTTTGAGGCTGTGGTTAATAGTAAAGTGTATCAGCTAGTACCTCTCAAATGATAATTTGATTGTTTTTAAGTTTCTATGTTTGCTTTTGGGCAGCCATTCAGAGCAAAGCAGACAGTGAAGAAGAAGTGTTTCTTTTTGTTTTTATTTGCTTTTTTAAAAGAAGAAATGCAAAGCATACATGTGGATTGAGTTTTATATAGTTCCATTTCAGGAATCTATTGCTTCATATTATTTCAGTCATTCTATTTTTTCCTCATTTTTTCCCAAAAACTGTTTTAGTTTTTGTGTATTGAAAGGAAAAAGAAAAGACAATGCTGAATGATGCATTAAGAGAATAAACCTCACATATTAAAAAGTATCAAGATTCAACATTCTATATTATTTAATTTGAAAGAGCATTAATTAAGATTTCTTATTCTTTATTCTTTTTCTTTGTTGAGATATCAAATGAGTTGACTTAGACAATTAATTTAATGATTTTAGTATGGGGAAGCACAGCATTCATTGTTTCCCTTCACATACATTGTCGCATGTTATTAGAACACAAAATTATAATATCTACTTGTCTCTTTCAAGCTGTCAAATAGCTTTTATTACTGCTCATTTTGCTTGCTGGATCCACTTAGAAATTCAGCTGGGAGGATGAGTATAATTTAATGGCACCTAGTTACATAAACATCTTTACATTCTCATGGCATTCTGATACCTAAACCAAACAAAATTATTTATTAAGTTATATTTCAAACATCTGGAGAATTTTAATCTTTTTTCATTCTGTCATGTTCTTTCATTAATTCATTTAGAAAATTTCCACTGAAAACATATCTGCCTTTCATTGATCCAAATTATCATATGAATATCAACAAATCAAATTAAATTATATGCTTAATTCTGATATTTTAACATTGCTATTTATAAAATATAGGTCTCAACAAGAATGTTCTTGTCTCTGTTTACCTTTATTAAATATTTTCTGTGAGAACACCCCTCTTATTCCCTACAACACTTTTAATTATATCTTTCCGTGAAGGAGTAAGTATTCTTAAAACTAAGTGCTGGTCTAGTCTTGTATTTGTATATCTTACTTAACTAGTCATCTTCACACATAAAGGAAAAAAAAGAAAAATCTTATAATTCTTACCCTGAGATTTACTCTTAAGAAATATTTATTTTTATCCAACCATTGAGATTTCTGGGGTTACACCTAGAATGCTAAACTAGAGAAAGCACTCAGCTGAACTTTACCAACACTCCCTTCCAAACAACTTGAAAATAATATTTAAAATTGAATCTGGAATGGCAAAACCATCAGAAGATCAGAGTGAGACATTCTTCCAGCCCAAGACAGTTTAGGAGGTCTGGAAGACAGATCTATATCATGGTAATAGAGGCTTACCCAAACCCATCTTGGTGCAATATCAGTGTTAGAACCCAGTGATGACAAAAAATTAACAGAAACTTTGGAAGTTCTCAAGCCAGAGATGGTAAAGGTACATTAAAACTGCTCAAAAAGAGATTACATAAGAGTCCTGTATTATCACTAAATGCAGTATACTATTCAGAAATTCTATTGCCTATAGTCAACTGTGGGTCATAGTTCAAGGGCAGAAAGGAGCACTTTTAGTCAAAAAGGAACAGAAGTCCAGAAGTGTGATATTGCTGTTGGTCACAAGGGAAAATGGGCCCTGTAGAGCAACATCAGTTACAATGCCAATGAATAAGGATAAGAATGAAGACTAGGAGAGCAATGAGCATACTTCTCTCATGCAAGCAACAAAACCTTTCAAATCTTAAAAACTACCTCTAAAAACAGCACTGCAAAACAAACAAAAAGCCTGAAGCTGGAGACAGGGTCCTTCTCTTGTCTCTACACTGGGAACAGATTTTAATTTTAATTTAAAGATGAAAGTCAAGAAATTGTATGGGAAAAATGAGCAAATGACCAAAAAACTTCTAGAGCTCTCAGGTCAAAGAGAAAACAATTAAAACAGCCAGAAAGAAACTATTTAAATATTGAGGAAACATAGTCAAGATTACTTTAGATTTAGTAGGTACCACTTTAAAGGAGAAGGGGGTTTGGGATTACATACAAAGATAACCTACACAGCAAAATTGAGTATAGTCCTTCAAGAAAAAAAAATTGGTATTTAGTGAAATAGAGAACTGTATTCCTGATTAAAAGACTATAACTAAGGAGAAATTTGATTTTCATATGAAACACAAAAAAAGTTAAACATGAAAGAAGTCATGAGGGACTCAATAATGTTAAAATTTTACTTTCCTATATAGGAAAAGAATATATATGATTTCTAAGATCTTTATCATTATTAGAGAAATTAGGGAGAGGTCTACATAAAGGATATAGAGATGAATTGATTATTTCAAGACACTTTTGTGAGAAATAGATGAGCATTTTATTTAATGTCCATAGTTATGAAAAGTAAATTATAGAAATGAAACAAAAGTAGAAAATTAAAATCCACAAGGATATTAAAGAATAATCAAGGGTGGATATTAAAGGATAAATTTATCTTCCTCTAGAAAGTAAGGCCCTTGGGGGAAGGAGGAGTGGAGATTCAGGTCCTCTAACATCTATAACATCTTATGAATAGGGAATCAGGGAAGGGACTTGCCCTTCAGAACAGGAAATGAAATACTGCCTTTGGAGTTTCAAAGGTGTATTTACCAGCCTATGCAGCAATTTTTGCAAAAATGTAAAATACATTTTTCCTGCATTCATCAGTGTGTCAATGGAGTTCTTGATAAGACATTTTGTTTCTTACACTGTATCAAAAAACAAACAAACAAAAAAACCCAAATTGATAGGTAAAAAAGAGGAATTCCCTGGGATAAGGAGAAGGGAAAGGAAGAATGTCTAAATTATCTCACATAAAAGATGCATGCAAGAGTTTTTTGTTTGTTTGTTTTTGTTTTTGTTTTTGTTTTGTTTTGTTTTGTTTTTTACAATGGAAGGGGAAATCATAGAAGGGGGCACTTAAACATCATTTTCATCTAAATTAGATCAAAGAGAAAAATGCATATAAATGTATTTTATTGGTAATAGAAAGAAACTCAATAGGAAAGTTGAAAGGGAAGAAAATAAGTGAAGAGGTGTGTGGTTACATATATGTGGGAGGGGAATGGACAGGAGGGTATAAAAGAAAGAATCGATAAAAAGGCAGATATCAAAAGCAAAAGAGATGTTAGAGGAAGGACAGAAGAGAAAGAGAGAGAGAAGGGTTACAAAGAAGAACAAAAGGAACAAGGAAATGAAAACTAAGTAATTATAAATGACTGTTTAGGGAATAATCTCACTAACAAAACTGAAGCAGATCACAGAATAAACTATAAACCAGAATCTAACAATAAGTTGTTTACAAGAAACATTTAAAATAGAGACATAGTTAAAATTAGAGGCTGGAGCTGAAGCTATTATGCTTCTCCTGAAGTGAAAAGGGTAGTGGTAGCAATCATTATCTCAGAAAATACAAAAATAAAAGTAGACCTAATTAAAATGGATAAGCAGGGAAATTATATCTTGCTTTAAAATAACCCACAATAACAAAATTATATAAGGACTAGATGTATAAATCATACACCAAATGACATATCAATCAACATTCTTTTTTTAAAAAGTTAAAGGAATTAAAGGGGAAAAAGGCAATAAAACAATATTAGTGAGGGATCTCAACATTTCCCCAAGATATATCTAACCATAAAATGAATAATACTATGTAAGTTGAAAGTGAGATGATAGATCTCTAGTTAAAATTGAACAGGAATAGAAAAAGAATATACGATTTTTCTCAGCTACATATGATAACTTCACAAAAATTTATCATATAATACATGGCCCTAAAAATCTTACAACCAAATGCAGAAAAGGAGAAATATAAATATAAAATAGACTTTTTCAGATCATATTGCAATACAATTGCATTTAATAAAAGGCTGTGGATGAAAACACTAAAAATAATTTGAAATTAAAATAACATTTGATTCCAAACTGCTCTTCAGAAAGTTTGGATCATTTCACAACTTCACCAACAATGCATTAGTGTCCTAGTCTTCCCACATTCCCTTCAACACTTATCATTATCTTTTCCTGCCATCTCAGCCAATATGAAAAGTGTGAAATGGTATCTCAGAATTGTCTTAATTTGCATTCTCTAGTCAATAGTGATTTAGAGCATTTTTCATATGACTTAGAAATGGCCTTAATTTCTTTATTTGAAAATTGTGTGTTTATATCCTTTGAGCATTTATTGGGGAATGGCTTATATTCTCATAAATCTGAGATATATTCTCTCTATATATTTTTTGAGAAATGAAGCCTTTATCAAAAACATTGGATGTATTTTTCCCCAGGTTTCTGTTTCCCTTTTAATCTTGGCTATATAGGTTTTGTTTGTACAAAAACTTGTTAAGTTAGTGTAATCATAGTTATCCATTTTGCATTTTATAATGTTCTCTACTTTTCTTTGGCCATAAATTCCTTTCTTCTCCACAGATCTGAGAGGTAGACTATCCCTCTTTCTCCTAATTTGTTTATAGTATCAACGTATATGTCCACATCATGAACCCCTGGTATAGGGTATTAGGTGTTAGCCAATACCTAGTTTCCATCATACTATTTTCCAGTTTTTCAACAATTTTAGTCAAATAGTGAGTTCCTATTCCAGAATCTGGAGTCTTTAGGTTTATCAAACATTAGATTACTATAATCATTGATTATTGTATCTTGTGAACCTAACTTATTCCACTGATCCATTACCCTATTTATTAGTTAGTATGAAATGTTTTTGATGACCACTGCTTTATATTATAAGTCCTGTATACCTAGACCACCTTCATTTGTTGCAAAAACTTGCAATAAAATATTTGCAAAGGGTTATAGTATTATATCACAAGGACCATACACTATGACTAGATGGTATTTATACCAGTAAGGGAGGGCTGGTTTAGTGTTAGGAATACTATTAGCATAATTGACAATATCAATAATGAAAACAAAAATAACATGATTCTATTTTTTTTATTATAGTAACTTTTTATTGACAGGATCCATGCCAGGGTAAAATTTTTTTTACAACATTATCCCTTGCACTCACTTCTGTTCCGATTTTTCCCTCCCACCCTCCACCCCCTCCCCTAGATGGCAAGCAGTCCTATATATGTTGAATATGTCCTAGTATACTCTAGATACAATGTATATGTGCAGATCCAAACAGTTTTCTTGTTGCACAGGGAGAATTGGATTCAGAAGGTAGAAATAACCCGGGAAGAAAAACAAAAATGCAAACAGTTTACATTCATTTCCCAGTGTTTTTTTTTTTCCTTGGGTGTAGCTGCTTCTGTCCATCATTGATCAATTGAAACTGAATTAGGTCTCTTTGTTGAAGAAATCCACTTCCATCAGATTACATCTTCATACAGTATCGTTGTTGACGTATATAATGATCTCTTGGTTCTGCTCATTTCACTTAGCATCAGTTCATGTAATTCTCTTCAAGCTTCTCTGTATTCATCTTGCTGGTCATTTCTTACAGAACAATAATATTCCACAACATTCATATACCACAATTTACCCAACCATTCTCCAATTGATAGGCATTCACTCAGTTTCCAGCTTCTAGCCACTACAAAGAGGGCTGCCACAAACATTTTGGCACATACTGGTCCCTTTCCCTTCTCTAGTATCTCCTTGGGGTATAAGCTCAGTAGAAACACTGCTGGATCAAAGGGTATGCACAGTTTGATAACTTTTTGGGCATAATTCCAGATTGCTCTAACATGATTCTATTAAAGATGCAGAAAAAGCTTTTCACAAAATGCAAGACCTATTCCCATTTTTAAAAATTATAGGAATCAGTGGAGCCCTTCTTAAAATTATAAATACTATCTATCTAATGAGAAAAGTAATAGAAACAGAAAAGCAAGAGAAAGCAATATATGTAATGGGCATAAATTTAAAGTCTTCACATTAATATCAGAAGTGAAGTAAGGATGTCCTATGTATGTCATTGTTATTATTTAATACTGTACAAGGAATTCTAGCTATAGCAATAAGAAAAGAAAATGAAATTGAATGAATAAAAATAGCTAATCAAGAAACAAAACTTTTAACAATTTACAGATAATAACAATGGCATACTTAGAGAACTACAAACTAAAAACTAATAGAAACAATTAACAACTTCAGCAGAGTTAAAGGATATAAAGTAACTATACGTGAATCATCAGAACTACTATATATTAACAACAAAACCCAGCAAAGAAGAAAAAGATTTTACATTTAAAATAACTGCAGACAGTATAAAATACTTGAGAGTCTACCTGCAAGACAAATGCAGATATTATCTGAACGCAATTACAAAATACTTTTCACATAAAACACAGTTCTAAACAACTGGAGAAATCAATTTTTCATGGGGAGCCTGGGTCTATATGTATATATCTATATTTATTGACATATATGTGTGTGTGTGATAATTCTACCTTAGTTAATGTACGTATTCTGTACCAAACCAAAGTATTAAATAATTATTTTTTTAAAAATAACAAAATAATCTGGAAGAACAAATGGCCAAAATGTCAAACGAATCAATGAAAAAAAATGTGAAGGAAGGCAGCCTCACAGTTCCAGATTTCAAATTATATTACAAACAGGTAATATTTCAAGCAATTTGATACTGACTAAACAATAGACAAGTGTATTGGTACAATAGATTGGGTACATTACACACAGAAAATATGCCCAAAGGCTAATAAAATCCCTGATAACCCTTTGACCCAACAATACCACTACTAGGTCTGTATTCCCAGAATATCAAATAAAAGGGAAAGGGACATATTTGTACAAAAACATTCAAACCAGCTCTTTGTGGTGGCAAAAAATTGATAATTGAGAAAAATGCCCATCAGTTGCAGAATGGCTGAAGGAATTCTGCAATATGACTGTGATGGAGAATTATTGGGTTCTAGGAAATAATGAAGATGGTCTCAGAGAAACCTGGAAAGACTTAAGTGAATTGATGTGATAATGAAGTGAGCAGAAGCAGTAGAACATCGTACACGATGATAACAATGATCAATTATAAAGGACTTAGCTGATCTGATCTCAGACTATTCCCATATAGATGATACAAAACAGTTTGTAAAAAAAAAATATAAAAAATGCTATCCTCCAGAAAAGGAACTGATGAATTCTTACAACAGATAAAAGCAAACATTTTACTTTATTTTTCTTGGTTTTTTTATATATATGTTTTCTTTTGCAATATAGCTAATAGAAATAAATATTGCATGGCTTCACATGCATAATTGATAGCAAATTGCTTGTGTTTTCAAGGAGGAGACAATGACAGGAGGGAGGCAAAAATTTGGAACTCAATTTTTAAAAAGTTTTTGTTAACATTTTCAATTTATTTGCATAATATTTAACAAATAAATAAATGTACATATTTAAATAGAGCTAATTCTGATGTTCTCTCCTATTTATAAAAGATTATTAGTTAAATTAGTGACATTAAATCAAGTGAAAAAATTTTTCTTTACATTTATTTCCTTGAGCTATGTGGTTTTTCTTATTTATTTATGTAATCTTTATACAATTTTTATTTCATTTATAAAATCTGTTTCTAACTTCTAAGTTAAAAAGGAATTTTATTTGATGGATCTGACTAGAGAGGCCTTCATTAGCAAAATGCTATGCTAATATTATTAAATTTGATATTCCAATTCATACTATTTTTTTTTTACTATCTCCTCTATAGGTGAATCTGCCATTAGTCATTTTTTTAAAGAACATGATGATGTAATTACATGAATAGCTACTCTCTTTAAAAAAATAAAGCCCTGGACTTCATTTAGGCACTTAATAAATGTTGGTTTCTTTTTGTTTCTTTCACTTTTCTGTGATGAGATAGATAGGCTTTAATCTAATTTCTAGTAACTGACAGGGTGATATCTTACTTACCTAACTTTGTATACAAGAAAAATCAAAATCTCTGGAAATTTTTTGTTTGTTTATTTTTAATTTTGAACTAAATAATGATTTGTCATCACCTACTTATTTCTGGTTTTGTATTTTTATTTTTAGATGGTATTATTTCATTGACTGCACCTCTCAAAATTCATTCGGTCATTATATTTTTGATATTATTAAAGTTCAGAAAGGATACTTTCAAATGGGCAAATTAAAATAGCTTAATATAGAAATATAGTGCAAAACTTTTTTATTCATGATTTCTTCAAAAATTGAACACAGAAAATGAAACTATCATCATCATCATCATCATCATCACTAGTATTTTAAGATTTGCCATGTGTTTTATAAATGATTTGCTCCTCACAGTATCAACCTTGGGAGATAAGTACTATTATTATCTCTATTTTACAAATGAGGAAAGTGAGGTTAAACGATTTGATAATTGTCATCCAACTAGTATCTGAGGTTGGAATTGAACTCATCTCTTTCTTAGTCCAAGTCCAGCCCTCTATCTACTATATCAACCACATGTTTCTATTGTTTATGTTAACAACAATGGCAAAATATAGGACTTCAAAATTTTTATGTTTTAAATGTAATATCAAAAAATTACTTCTTGACTTCTTCTCCAGAGGCACTCTTCCACTGGATAAACTTCTACTCCATGACCTCCTTTCCTGATTTGATAAGTTCTTCCCCGGAAACTCATTTGAGGAAATCGCCATGCTCACTTCAAGCCAATCTCAGTCCATGTTTGTTAACATCACTATCTTGTCCTTCCCTACCTACTCCATTATGTTTTTTTAGATCCCCCTTATGTCTTTCCTCCATCGGAATGTAAACTCCTTTAGGACATTAATTCTCTTTGTGCTTTTTATTTGTATTTTCTGTGTCTGGCACATAATAAGCATTTAATAAATATAATTTATCACAATATATGTATTACATATATGTATTATATATGTAAATATGTAAGTCAATCCTGTTATCATCCTCATTTTACAGATGAGCAAACTGAGACAGAGGTGAAAATAACTCCCCAAGAGTAACATAGTTACTAAATATCTGAACATGGAATCAAACTTAAATTTTCTTGACTTCAACTAGAACACTATTTTCTATACAATAAAGAATTGACACTGGTAGTGATGGCTGAAGAGACTTTGGTGAGAATCCTCTCATTGCTGTGGACAGATTGTGTATTCTTGGGCAAGTCATTTTACTGAGCCTCAGTTTCATTTTTTTTCAAATAGGTAAAATACTTTCATTCATTACTTTGATGGATATTGTGAAGAAAGAGTTTTGTGAACATAAGAACTATACAATTGTAAGTTAGCATGAGAAAATATTGCTGGGTGGTGATTCCTTTTAGAGAAATTAATAGAACTATGTATGGATCCATTTAAATATAACTGTTACAATTACATGCCTAATGATGGGAGAATGAAGTAGCAGTATATTAAAAAGAGAATTGGTTTTGGATTTAGGAGATATGGGTTTTACTGGACCAACTCTATTTTGAACAAGTTGTTTAGTTTTATTCAATAATTTTATCTTTCTGGGTCTTAGTTTGTTTTTCTGTAAAATAACAAATAACTTCTTATTTACCTTATAAATAAATAACTTTCTTAATTGACTCTTAAATTATCTCTCAAGTTTTTTTAACCTCTGACAGTATAAGGTTCAATGGATAAGCACAATGCTGTTTGTTACAAATAAAGTAGTTGAATTTTTTTGCATTAATTTTGCTTTTATAAAAATGTTATCTCTCCTTAAATCCTATCAAGGATTTATCAAATCCTTATCAAAGATAATGAATCAGTTTCTCACACGTTAACAACACACATGTTTATGCACTATATCATCATATATGTATGCATCTTTATACATGCATATGTGTGTGTGTATATATATATATATATATATATATATATATATGTCACTTATCTTCGGTAAGAAAAGGTATAATCTTCAATTTGAAGCTTGACTTCAAAAAAACTGAAATCTATTTTGGGTGAATAATAAAGAGAGTAAAATATAGAAAGCTAATTGGCTTACTCAAGGCAGGCTGATTTACCTAATTGAGAAAAGTAATGGGAGAGTAAAAGACCAAATAGAGTATATAATACAAAGAGATAACTTCAACAGTTCATCAGTAGCCACATTATGGCTGCTGGAATGAAAATATGAGGTCCTTCAGCTCTGTATGCCAAGTGAAAGGCTAGCATATTCGTAACTATTCTAATGACAAATACTATGGTTGTATAACTACAGTGGTCCAGATTGTGATTTTAATTGATGCAGCTTATATAGCCATCAAGGTTTTCTTTGTTTTTCCTTTTCCTCACAACTTATATCCAAATGCATAAAGTCATTATCAATTTAGTCATAATTTATAAAATCTGACATATTTCCTTGGTTAGGTTAGGGTTAGGTTTCAAGAAAGCCAGATAAAACCTTTCATTGAGTTGTTCTAGCTACAGGGCTTGTTGACTATCAGAATAGATTCATGTGAACAAGAAAGAGTGCCCCTTTACTTTATGATCAACCAAGATCCTTACTTTTATAACATGTTAGTTATGCATGAAACTGTATAGTTACATGACAAGTCCCAGTTTTTTTTTTTTCAGTTCTGGACCCCAAATGATTCTGGATATAGCATAACTGTAAAGGAATTGGAGAATTTTATAGTAGGGTAGACAAGATTCTTCTGAATAATCTAATTCCAAATAAGAGATAACTATGGTAATTGGTAACACTGATGAGTACTTACCTCAGAAGCAGACTAACTTAGTTTAAATCCCATCAAATTCCAATGTCATCTGTGTGACCTTAGTACATTTTTTTAAATTTTCAGTCACTGGAAATTCTGAATGAAGGACAAAATTATTTCTTGAACACAATGTAAAATTGAATCACAGGGTTTTGATATATTGATATGTTGAAAAAATGAAATAAATAAGTAGCTCCCAATATAATCTTATTATAGTACCTCATCAT